>NC_090409.1:37215670-37393170 GCF_036365525.1 Heterodontus francisci | reverse complement strand
GAGCAGAAACTGGGCAAAGGCAGATGGTACAGAGTGAACGGCCGCAACCAACTGTACCCTCACACTCACTCACACTCACTCACACTCACTCACACTCAAACTCACACTCACTCACACTCAAACTCACACTCACACCCTCACATTCACTCACACTCACACTTACTCATACTCACTCACTCACACGCAAATTCACACTCACTCACACTCACTCACACACACCCTCACACTCACACTCACTCACACTCAAACTCACACTCACTCACTCTCACACCCTCACATTCACTCACACTCACACCCTCACACTCACTCAAAGTCACACTCACTCACACTCACCCTCACACTCAAATTCACACCCACTCACATTCACTCACACTTACCCTCACACTCACTCACACTCACCCTCACACACTCACTCACACTCAAATTCACACTCATACCCTCACATTCACTCACACTCACCCTCACACTCACTCATACTCACTCACTGACGCTTACTCACACTCAAATTCACACTCACACCCTCACATTCACCCACACTCACTCATACTCACTCACTCACACACACTCAAACTCACACTGACACTAACTCACTGACACTCACTCACACTCAAATTCACACTCACTCACATTCACACCCTCACATTCACTCACACTCACACTCACTCACACTCAAATTCACACTAATTCACACTCACTCAATCACAATCACTCACACTTACCCTCACATTCACTCACACTCACACTCACATTCACTCGCACTCACACACTCAAACTCACACTCACTCACCCACACACACTCACACTCACTCATACTCACTCACTTACACTCATTCACTCCCACTCACACTCACTCAAACTCACACTCACTCACACGCAAACTCACTCACACACACTCACTCACGCACACTCACACTCACTCATACTCACTCACTTACACTCATTCACTCCCACTCACACACACTCAAACTCACACTCACTCACACTCAAACTCTCACTCACTCACTGACACGCGCACCCTCTCACTCACTCACTCACTCACAATCACTTACTCATATCATCACACCCACACACTCACTCACTCACAATCTCACACACTCACACTCACTCACACACACACTCACTCACTCACACACTCACTCACACATATACTCATGCACACACTCACTCACACACTCACCCTCAAACACTCACACACTCTCACACACTCACACACCCTCAACACTCACACACACACCCTCACACCATCACACTCACTGACGCTCACACCCACCCTGAACACTCACACTCACTCACACACACACACACACACACACATGTTCACACTCACACACTTACAAACTCACACTCACATTCACTCTCAACAACATCACACTCAACCTCACACATGCACACAGGCTAGGACACGCACATATACACAATCACTCTCACACAGACACGCAGACCGTCAGCAACATTACAAATGACAAGTGATTTTTAAATATATCTGTGGACATACCTGCAGCTCCGAGGATCAGAGTGAAGAGCAGCAACTCCATCTGTGAATATTCCAGCACCTGTTGTGACTGCAGTCTTCGCCCTTCTCCTTTATATCTGTTTTTCACCTTGAGCCCCAGCAGCTAATAATTAATCAGTATTAAAAACTCATTTCAGAAGTAAATTCAGTCAGGGGAGATGTTGCAGCTGTCATTCCCAGCTCTGTACATACACAGTGCCAGAATGAGGGGTTAATCATCGATCAAGCATCATTTACTGAGCACCGATTTCCCACGCACAGATGCTAAATGTCTCACTGCTGAAGTGTGAGAATGTTGCAATAAAAACTTGCATTTATGTAGCACCTATAATGTAGTACAAATTCCCAAGGTGCTTCACTGGGGTGTTATCAAGCATAAAAAATTACCCCGAGCCACGTCAGGAGATATTAGGGACCGGTGACCAAAAGCTCGGTCAAAGAGGTCAGTTTTTAAGGAGCGACGTAAAGGAGGAGAGAGAGAGGCGGAGAGGTTTAGGGAGGGAATTCCAGAGCTTAGGGCCCCCAGGCAGCTGAAGGCACGGCCGCCAATGGTGGAGCGATGGGAATCGGGGGATGGGCAAGAGGGCGGAATTGGAGGAGGGCAGAGATCTCGGAGGGCTGTCGGGGCTGGAGCAGGTTACAGAGATAGGGAGGGTTGTAGGGGCTGGAGGAGGTTACAGAGATAGGGAGGGTTGTAGGGGCTGGAGGAGGTTACAGAGATAGGGAGGGTTGTTGGGGCTGGAGGAGGTTACAGAGATAGGGAGGGTTGTAGGGGCTAGAGGAGGTTACAGAGATAGGGAGGGTTGTAGGGGCTGGAGGAGGTTACAGAGATGGGGAGGGTTGTAGGGGCTGGAGGAGGTTACAGAGATAGGGAGGGTTGTAGGGGCTGGAGGAGGTTACAGAGATAGGGAGGGTTGTAGGGGCTGGAGGAGGTTACAGAGATAGGGAGGGTTGTTGGGGCTGGAGGAGGTTACAGAGATAGGGAGGGTTGTAGGGGCTGGAGGAGGTTACAGAGATAGGGAGGGTTGTAGGGGCTGGAGGAGGTTACAGAGATGGGGAGGGTTGTTGGGGCTGGAGGAGGTTACAGAGATAGGGAGGGGGTGAGGAGGCCCTGGAAGGATTTGAAAACTAGGATGAGAATTAAGGAGGAACATCCTCTTTGATGGAGAGTCTAGAAATTGGTGGTTGGGTTTTAAAATGACATTCCTTCATCTGTCCATTCGGCCCATCGTTCCTGTGCTGGCTCTTTGAAAGATCTCTCCAATTAGTCCCCACTCTCCCCCCGCCCCCACCCCCTACTCTTTCCCCCATCATCCTGCAAATTTTCCCCCTTCCAGTATTTCCCCAATTCCCCCTTTTGAAAGTTACTATTGAATCTGCTTCCACCGCCCTTTCAGGCAGAGCGTTCCAGATCACAACAACTCACTGCGTCAAAAAAATTCTCCTCATCTCCCCCCCCTCTGGTTCTTTTACCGATTGTCCTCAATCTGTGTCCCTCTGGTTACCGACCCTCCTGCCACTGGGAACAGTTTCTCCTCATTTACTCCAGCAAAACCCCCTGATGATTTTGAACGCCTCGATTAAATCTCCCCCTTAACCTTCTCTGCTCTGAGGAGAACAATCCCAGCTTCTCCCAGTCTCTCTACCCTGGGATCTTTCTAGTAAATACAGTCCAATTTCTCTGTCCATTGTTGTTATATTGATGGCTTCCTCTATTCAGGTGAAGACTGCCTCATTCCTACCTCAGCTGTGCTCTCAACCGCCACAAGAAAATCGCATTTTTGGTCACTAACCGGCTCCCCTCCTCCTCTTACTAATAACGTGTTCATCGAAGACTTCGGGCTTCCCCGTTAATTTCACTACTCATTTTTTTTCTCATGCTCTCTGTTTCTCTCTCAGCCATCCTTTTTTTCAGTTCTCTACTCTCTCTCTCTATTCAGCTTTGTTCCCTATTCTCTGGTCTCGAAATTCGTCCCCCTCGGTTGACGGGGAAGAGGCGGCCAAAAGGTGTGTCACACCAACTTGCTTTGTTGAATGATAATTTTCTTTAATCCACTGACTGGAGATTTGAACTTATATCTTTTTGAAGAAATTTTAAAAAGAGCAGATAACAAAAAAGACGACTTTGCTTGCAGCTTGGGATGGTCACCTGATTTGCAACGCACTATCCTATATTGCAAGGCTTGTGAGGGGGGAGACGAAACGGCTGCACATTCCCCAGCAATAACCAAGACCCAGGAAGTTTAAGGGAATGACCTGTTCTTATCGCAAGAGAGAAATACTGCTAACTGCTGTTTGAATCACAGAGTGACTGTCATGTGATAAGTCCCTCCCCCATTTGTGGTTTTTCAGCTTGTGTTTCTCTGCAGCAGAGGAGAAGCTTCTGGAATCTGACATGTGCAGACCCAACTGGGGGTCTCTCTCTCTCTCCATTGCAGCTTGAAATCTTTAAAATCCTGCCTGTTGACTGACCACTCCCACTACAATCAGAAACCCCATCGGAGGAAATTATTCACATCGCTGTCTCCAAGAGACCCACCGAACCAATCATTTACCTCTTCAAACTAAAAGCCTCAGGACCACTGAATTCAGCTAGAAGACAGCCAAATTGCCAGACCCCACAGACTGTATACCCCTTCTTTGATGGGCTCTAACTCAACTAATCTACCTTTTCCAACTCTGTAAACTATTTGTCTGTGCTTAAACCTCTAGTGTGTGTTTGTGAGTGAAAGCTGGTGCGTAGTTTATTATTTTCATTCGTTCGATTTAGGTACAATAAAGTTAACCTCTTTGTTTAGCTCAAGAAAACGTGCCCTATTTATTTTTGTTATGACCATTAGCAAATAATTAATCAAACACCTACTGAATTGGTCAGTAAATCCACTTTAAGAACTAATTAAACCAGTTGTGGTCAAACAAGGAGATGGAAAAGAGGGAAGCCCTTTGACCCCCTCCTCACTTGACCGTAACAAGTGTGACAACAGGAAATAAAGATCGGTGGACAGGAAGTGTGTAAGGTTTGCCTTTAATGATAAATGAATTCACTTCGGTTTTGGGCTCCATCGGGTTGTGGCCTTCTCTTGTTGGAAACGGTTTCTGGGAAGCGGCCAGTGACGTTAATTAGCAGCAATGGTCTCGTTGATCCAGGCGATATAGTTGCACACCTTGGTGTACACGGTGGGGTAACCAGGACGACCACAGTCGATGCCCCAGGACACAATACCTTGCTGCTCCCCATCACAGACCAGTGGCCCACCAGAGTCGACCTATAGAAAGGACATAGGCCATGAGACAACCATGAAAGGAAGGAAGGACAGTCTTGCATTTTTCTAGCGCCTCAGGGGCCTCAAGACCTTTACAGCCAATGAAATATGTACTTGAAGCGTGGTCACTCTTCCAATCTGGGAAGCCCAACAACCCTATTGCGCACAGCACGATCCCACAAACATCAATGTGATCATGACCCAGATCACCTGTTTTTTTTTTAGTGACGTTGGCTGAGGGACAAATATTGTCCCCAGGACACCGGGGAGAACTCCCCCCCTGCTCTTCTTCCAAAGAGGGCAGCGCTCCCTCAGTACTGGGAATGTTGGCCTGGATTGCAGGACTGAAAGTTCTGGAGTGGGACTCATACTCACAACTGTCTGACTAAGAGGTGAGAGTGCTGCCCATGGAACCATGGTTAACATCTTCATTGGGAAAGCAAATCAAGCAATTTGTAAAAAGAACACAGGACATGAGACGGTCATACAGCCTGTCGCGTCTAAGGGCCAGCTAATTAAGTATTGTCCATTTTACACTCACGGCCAAAGTTATAATTAACCCCCGTAACTTCCCTCCCCTGTTCCCCTCCAATAACGGGCCTGTACTCTGCCAGGTCTGGTTTAGCCCAGCCTGTTAGGAGCGCACAGGACACCAGTCTGGTGTGTACTCTGTCTTCAATGAAACTGACTGTAATGGCTGCCTGCAGTCAGAGTGCCTCATGATAGAGGTCACATGACTATGGCAAGCCAGGAGGTACATTGGTACAGTGTTGCGTTTCTATCCCAAACACAGCCCTGGGTGCAGGCCCAGCCTTTCTCCGGGCCTAGGGCCTGCGAGCTGGTCGTTGGAAACCCAGGCCCTGTTTCAGGCCTAAGGCTCGGGGCCTTCCTGGCGGCCTTCGGAAACCAGCAGCCTGACAGGATTGCTGTTCGAAACCCCAATGGGTTCACTGACGGCCCTCTGGGAACGGAAACCTACTGTCCTTACCCAGTCTGAACCGATATAGAACTTCAGTCCCAAAGCCATGCAGTGAACGCTTAACCGTCTTCAAAAAAAAGTTAAACTGACACACACTCTGATCCCCATTAGTTCCCAGATTATGTTAAAAATACCTCTTAACAATATCTGTCTGTCTGTCTGTCTATCTATCTATCTATCTATCTATCTATCTATCTATCTATCAATCTATCTATCTATCTATCTATCTCCCTCTCTCTCTATCGATCTGTCGCTCTATCTATCTATCTATCTATCTATCTATCTATCTATCTATCTATCTATCAATCTATCTATCTATCTATCTATCTATCTATCTATCTATCTATCTATCTATCTATCAATCTATCTATCTATCTATCTATCTCCCTCTCTCTCTATCGATCTATCGCTCTATCTATCTAGCTATCTGTCTATCTATCTATCTCCCTCTCTCTCTCTCTATTGATCTATCACTCTCTCTCTCTCTCTCTCTCTGTCTATCTATCTATCTATCTATCTTTCTCGCTGTCTTTCTATTTATCTCTATCTATCTGCGTATAATCTCTGTATATGCCTCATTTTCTCTCCCTCTCTATATCTTTCTCTTTATCTCTCTCCTTAAATCTCTCTTTCTCTCTCTTTTTGCCTTGTTCCCCTCTCCTCTCACTCTCTCCTTCTCTCTCTTCCTCCCTCTGCTTCTCTTTTTTTTTCTATCTCATTCTCTCTCTCTATGTCTCTCTCTCCCACTCATGTTCTCTTCCGCCTCTCTATCTCCCTCTTTTTCACTTTATTTCTCTCTGTCTCTCCCTCTCTCCCCTTTCTCTATGTCTGTCACCCCTCTTGCCTTTTTCTCTCCCTCTCTCTCTGTCTCTCTCTCCCTTTATGTCTCTCTCTCCCCCTCTCTCTATTTCTCCCCCCTCTCTCTATTTCTCCCCCCTCTCCCCTTATCTCTCTACCTCTGTCTCTATGTCTTTTTACCCCCTTCGCTCTCTACATCCCTCTGTGTTTCTTTCTCTCCGCCCGGTCTCTCTCCTCCTCTCTTTCCCCCTTCTCTCCCTCCTTCTCCATGTCTCTCACTCTCTCCCCTCTCTCTCTGTCTCTCACTCCCTCTCTCTTCCCTTTCTCTAGGTGTCTTACCTCACTCCCCTTTTCTCACTCCCTCTCTCTCTCTCTCCCCCCTCCGGGCTTTCTTTCCCCTCTCTCTCTGTGTCTCTCTCTCCCCCTCTGTACCCCTCCTTCTCTATGTCTTTCTATCTCCCCTCTCTCCTCCCTTCCCTCTCTATGTCTCTCCCCTCTCTCCCCTCTCACCCCGCTCCCCCCTTCTCTATGGGTCTCCCCTCTCTCCCCCCTCCCCCCTCTCTATGTCTCTCCCCCTCTCTCCTCCCTTCCCTCTCTATGTCTCTCCCCTCTCTCCCCTCTCACCCCCCCTCCCCCCTTCTCTATGCCTCTCCTCTCTCTCCCCCTCTCTATCCCGCCCCCCTCTATGTCTCTCCCCTCTCTACCCCGTCTCTATTCTGCCCCCCTCGATGTCTCTCCCCTTTCTCCCCCCTTTATACCTCCGCCCCCATGTCTCTCCCCTCTCTACCTCCGCCCCCCCATGTTTCTCCCCTCTCTCCCCCCTCTCTACCTCCGCCCCCCATGTCTCTCCCCTCTCTACCTCCGCACCCCATGTCTCTTCCCTCTCTCCTCCCTCTCCCTCTCTATGTTTTTCTTCTCTCTCCCCCCGCCCCCCTCTCTGTCTCTCCCCTCTCTACCTCGCCCCCCTCTCTCCTCCCTCTCCCTCTCTATGTTTCTCTTCTCTCTCCCCCCTCTCTACCCCCGCCCCCCTCTCTGTCTCTCCCCTCTCTACCCTGCCCCCCTCTCTGTCTCTCCCCTCTCTACTCCGCCCCCCTCTATGTCTCTCCCCTCTCTACCCCCGCCCGCCTCTATGTCTCTCCCCTCTCTACCACGCGCCCCTCTATGTGTCTCCCCTCTCTACCCCGCCCCCCTCTCTGTCTCTCCCCTCTCTACCCCGCCCCCCTCTCTGTCTCTCCCCTCTCTATCCCGCCCCCCTCTATGTCTCTCCCCTCTCTACCCCGCGCCCCTCGATGTCTCTCCTCTCTCTACCCCGGCCCCCTCTATGTCTCTCCCCTCTCTACCCCGTGCCCCTCTATGTCTCTCCCCTCTCTACCCCGCCCCCCTCTATGTCTCTCCCCTCTCTACCCCGCGCCCCTCTATGTCTCTCCCCTCTCTACCCCGCCCCCCTCTCTGTCTCTCCCCTCTCTACCCCCGCCCCCATCTCTGTCTCTCCCCTCTCTCCCCCGCCCCCCTCTCTGTCACTCCCCTCTCTTCCCCGCCCCCCTGTATGTCTCTCCCCTCTCTACGACGCGCCCCTCTATGTCCCTCCCCTCTCTACCCCGCGCCCCTCTATGTCTCTCCCTTCTCTACCCCCGCCTCCCTCTCTGTCTCTCTCCTCTCTACCCTGCCCCCCTCTCTGTCTCTCCCCTCTCTACACCGCCCCCCTCTATGGCTCTCCCCTCTCTACCCCGCGCCCCTCTATGTCTCTCCCCTCTCTACCCCGCCCTTCTCTCTGTCTCTCCCCTCTCTACCCCACCCCCCTCTATGTCTCTCCCCTCTCTAACCCGCCCCCCTCTATGTCTCTCCCCTCTCTACCCCGCCCCCCTCTCTGTCTCTCCCCTCTCTACCCCGCCCCCCTCTATGTCTCTCCCCTCTCTACCCCGCCCCCCTCTATGTCTCTCCCCTCTCTACCCCGCCCCCCTCTGTCTCTCCCCTCTCTACCCCACCCCCCTCTCTGTCTCTCCCCTCTCTAACCCTGCCCCCCTCTATGTCTCTCCCCTCTCTACCCCGCCCCCCCTCTCTGTCTCTCCCCTCTCTACCCCGCCCCCCTCTATCTTTCTCCCCTTTCTACCCCACCCCCCTCTCTGTCTCTCCTCTCTCTACCCCACCCCCCTCTCTGCCTCGCCCCTCTCTACCCGCCCCCCTCTCTGTCTCTCCTCTCTCTAACCCTGCCCCCCTCTATGTCTCTCCCCTCTCTACCCCGCCCCCCTCTCTGTCTCTCCCCTCTCTACTCCACCCCCCTCTCTGCCTCGCCCCTCTCTACCCGCCCCCCTCTCTGTCTCTCCTCTCTCTAACCCTGCCCCCCTCTATGTCTTCCCCTCTCTCCCCACCCGCCCCCCGCCATGTCTCTCCCCTCTCTCATCCCTCTCCCTCTATATGTCTCTCCCCTCTCTCCTCCCTCTCCCTCTCTATGTCTCTCCCCTCTCTCCTCCCTCTCCCTCTCTATGTCTCTCCCCTCTCTCCCCACTCTCTCCCCCCACCCCCGCTCCCCCCATGTCTCTCTCCTCTCTCCCCCCCCGTGTCTTTCTCTTTTACCGTACTCTTTATCCACCCTCTTGACCTGTTATGGATGAATTCTTTTCCTGTTCTTACCTGACATGTTTCCTTTCCACCTTCCTGGAATCCAGCACAGAACATGTTGGGTGTAATTGCTCCCTTGTAGGTGTTCTCACACTCAGTGACTGAGATGATCGGAACGTTGAGACACTGTAGACGAGTGGGGAACTTTTCTGTCAGGTCAAAGATTGGGAATTTATCAGTAAAATAACACATTTCCATTCCCAAATCATTCTCTGCACTGCCTCGAAAGGATGATTTAAGCTGCTGGAGTCAGTCACTGTCCAGCACAAAAGCTAATTTTCACCAACACATCAGAGTAAAGACTGAATTAGTGACCGGGACAATTCACCGAGTCCGTTAACCGGGATTTAAACCAGGTCAGTGACCAGGAAAAATCACCGGGTCAGTCACCAGGAGATCAAACCAGGTCAGTCAGTGGGAGATTAAACAGGGTCAGTCAGTGGGAGATTAAACCGGGTCAGTCAGTGGGAGATTAAACCTGGTCAATCACCGGGAGATCAAACCAGGTCAGTCAGTGGGAGATTAAACCGGGTCAGTCACCGGGAGATTAAACCGGGTCAGTCAGTGGGAGATTAAACCGGGTCAGTCAGTGGGAGATTAAACCGGGTCAGTCAGTGGGAGATTAAACAGGGTCAGTCAGTGGGAGATTAAACCGGGTCAGTCACCGGGAGATTAAACCGGGTCAGTCAGTGGGAGATTAAACCGGGTCCGTCACCGGGAGATTAAACCGGGTCAGTCAGTGGGAGATTAAACCGGGTCAGTCAGTGGGAGATTAAACCGGGTCAGTCACCGGGAGATTAAACCGGGTCAGTCAGTGGGAGATTAAACCGGGTCCGTCACCGGGAGATTAAACCGGGTCAGTCAGTGGGAGATTAAACCGGGTCAGTCAGTGGGAGATTAAACCAGGTCAGTCACCGGGTGATTAAACCGGGTCAGTCAGTGGGAGATTAAACCGGGTCAGTCAGTGGGAGATTAAACCGGGTCAGTCAGTGGGAGATTAAACCGGGTCAGTCAGTGGGATATTAAACCAGGTCAGTCACCGGGAGATTAAACCGGGTCAGTCAGTGGGAGATTAAACCAGGTCAGTCACCGGGAGATTAAACCGGGTCAGTCAGTGGGAGATTAAACCGGGTCAGTCAGTGGGAGATTAAACCGGGTCAGTCAGTGGGAGATTAAACCAGGTCAGTCACCGGGAGATTAAACCGGGTCAGTCAGTGGGAGATTAAACCGGGTCAGTCACCGGGAGATTAAACCAGGTCAGTCACCGGGAGATTAAACCAGGTCAGTCAGTGGGAGATTAAACCGGGTCAGTCAGTGGGAGATTAAACCGGGTCAGTCAGTGGGATATTAAACCAGGTCAGTCACCGGGAGATTAAACCGGGTCAGTCAGTGGGAGATTAAACCAGGTCAGTCACCGGGAGATTAAACCGGGTCAGTCAGTGGGAGATTAAACCGGGTCAGTCAGTGGGAGATTAAACCGGGTCAGTCAGTGGGAGATTAAACCAGGTCAGTCACCGGGAGATTAAACCGGGTCAGTCAGTGGGAGATTAAACCGGGTCAGTCACCGGGAGATTAAACCAGGTCAGTCACCGGGAGATTAAACCAGGTCAGTCAGTGGGAGATTAAACCGGGTCAGTCAGTGGGAGATTAAACCGGGTCAGTCAGTGGGAGATTAAACCAGGTCAGTCACCGGGAGATTAAACCGGGTCAGTCAGTGGGAGATTAAACCGGGTCAGTCAGTGGGAGATTAAACCGGGTCAGTCACCGGGAGATTAAACCGGGTCAGTCAGTGGGAGATTAAACAGGGTCAGTCAGTGGGAGATTAAACTGGGTCAGTCAGTGGGAGATTAAACAGGGTCAGTCAGTGGGAGATTAAACCAGGTCAGTCACCGGGAGATTAAACCGGGTCAGTCAGTGGGAGATTAAACTGGGTCAGTCAGTGGGAGATTAAACCGGGTCAGTCAGTGGGGGATTAAACCAGGTCAGTCACCGGGAGATTAAACCTGGTCAGTCAGTGGGAGATTAAACCGGGTCAGTCACCGGGAGATTAAACCGGGTCAGTCAGTGGGAGATTAAACTGGGTCAGTCAGTGGGAGATTAAACCGGGTCAGTCAGTGGGGGATTAAACCGGGTCAGTCACCGGGAGATTAAACCTGGTCAGTCAGTGGGAGATTAAACCGGGTCAGTCAATGGGAGATTAAACCGGGTCAGTCACCGGGAGATTAAACCGGGTCAGTCAGTGGGAGATTAAACCGGGTCAGTCACCGGGAGATTAAACCGGGTCAGTCAGTGGGAGATTAAACCGGGTCAGTCAGTGGGAGATTAAACCGGGTCAGTCACCGGGAGATTAAACCTGGTCAGTCACCGGGAGATTAAACCGGGTCAGTCAGTGGGAGATTAAACTGGGTCCGTCACCGGGAGATTAAACCGGGTCAGTCACCTGGAGAATAAACCGGGTCAGTCAGTGGGAGATTAAACCGGGTCAGTCAGTGGGAGATTAAACCGGGTCAGTCACCTGGAGAATAAACCGCCTCAGTCAGTGGGAGATTAAACCGGGTCAGTCAGTGGGAGATTAAACCGGGTCAGTCACCCGGAGAATAAACCGCCTCAGTCAGTGGGAGATTAAACCGGGTCAGTCAGTGGGGGATTAAACCGGGTCAGTCACCGGGTGATTGAACCGGGTCAGTCATCGGGTGTTTAAACCGAGTCAGTCACCGGGAGATTGAACTGTGTCAGTCACCGGCTTTTAAACCGGGTCAGTCACCGGGATATTGAACCGAGTCAGTCACCGGGCATTTAAACCGGGTCAGTCACCGGGCATTTAAACCGGGTCAGTCACCGGGAGATTAAACCGGGTTAGTCACCGGGAAATTAAACCGGGTCAGTCACCGGGCGTTTAAACCGAGTCAGTCACCGGGAGATTGAACCGTGTCAGTCACCGGCTTTTAAACCGGGTCAGTCACCAGGAGATTAAACCGGGTCAGTCAGTGGGAGATTAAACCGGGTCAGTCAATGGGAGATTAAACCGGGTCAGTCACCGGGAGATTAAACCGGGTCAGTCAGTGGGAGATTAAACCGGGTCAGTCAATGGGAGATTAAACCGGGTCAGTCAGTGGGAGATTAAACCGGGTCAGTCACCGGGTGATTAAACCGGGTCAGTCAGTGGGAGATTAAACCGGGTCAGTCACCGGGAGATTAAACCGGGTCAGTCACCGGGTGATTAAACCGGGTCAGTCAGTGGGAGATTAAACCGGGTCAGTCAGTGGGAGATTAAACCGGGTCAGTCACCGGGAGATTAAACCGGGTCAGTCACCGGGTGATTAAACCGGGTCAGTCAGTGGGAGATTAAACCGGGTCAGTCAGTGGGAGATTAAACCGGGTCAGTCAGTGGGAGATTAAACCGGGTCAGTCAATGGGAGATTAAACCGGGTCAGTCACCGGGAGATTAAACCGGGTCAGTCAGTGGGAGATTAAACCGGGTCAGTCACCGGGAGATTAAACCGGGTCAGTCACCGGGTGATTAAACCGGGTCAGTCAGTGGGAGATTAAACCGGGTCAGTCAGTGGGAGATTAAACCGGGTCAGTCAGTGGGAGATTAAACTGGGTCCGTCACCAGGAGATTAAACCGGGTCAGTCAGTGGGAGATTAAACCAGGTCAGTCACCGGGTGATTAAACCGGGTCAGTCAGTGGGAGATTAAACCGGGTCAGTCAGTGGGAGATTAAACCGGGTCAGTCAGTGGGATATTAAACCAGGTCAGTCACCGGGAGATTAAACCGGGTCAGTCAGTGGGAGATTAAACCAGGTCAGTCACCGGGAGATTAAACCGGGTCAGTCAGTGGGAGATTAAACCGGGTCAGTCAGTGGGAGATTAAACCGGGTCAGTCAGTGGGAGATTAAACCGGGTCAGTCACCGGGAGATTAAACCAGGTCAGTCACCGGGTGATTAAACCGGGTCAGTCAGTGGGAGATTAAACCAGGTCAGTCACCGGGAGATTAAACCGGGTCAGTCAGTGGGAGATTAAACCGGGTCAGTCAGTGGGAGATTAAACCGGGTCAGTCAGTGGGAGATTAAACCGGGTCAGTCACCGGGAGATTAAACCGGGTCAGTCAGTGGGAGATTAAACCGGGTCAGTCAGTGGGAGATTAAACCGGGTCAGTCAGTGGGAGATTAAACCGGGTCAGTCACCGGGAGATTAAACCGGGTCAGTCAGTGGGAGATTAAACCAGGTCAGTCACCGGGAGATTAAACCGGGTCAGTCAGTGGGAGATTAAACTGGGTCAGTCACCGGGAGATTAAACCTGGTCAGTCAGTGGGAGATTAAACCGGGTCAGTCACCGGGAGATTAAACCGGGTCAGTCAGTGGGAGATTAAACTGGGTCAGTCAGTGGGAGATTAAACCGGGTCAGTCAGTGGGGGATTAAACCGGGTCAGTCACCGGGAGATTAAACCTGGTCAGTCAGTGGGAGATTAAACCGGGTCAGTCAATGGGAGATTAAACCGGGTCAGTCACCGGGAGATTAAACCGGGTCAGTCAGTGGGAGATTAAACCGGGTCAGTCACCGGGAGATTAAACCGGGTCAGTCAGTGGGAGATTAAACCGGGTCAGTCAGTGGGAGATTAAACCGGGTCAGTCACCGGGAGATTAAACCTGGTCAGTCACCGGGAGATTAAACCGGGTCAGTCAGTGGGAGATTAAACTGGGTCCGTCACCGGGAGATTAAACCGGGTCAGTCACCTGGAGAATAAACCGCCTCAGTCAGTGGGAGATTAAACCGGGTCAGTCAGTGGGAGATTAAACCGGGTCAGTCACCTGGAGAATAAACCGCCTCAGTCAGTGGGAGATTAAACCGGGTCAGTCAGTGGGAGATTAAACCGGGTCAGTCACCCGGAGAATAAACCGCCTCAGTCAGTGGGAGATTAAACCGGGTCAGTCAGTGGGAGATTAAACCGGGTCAGTCACCGGGTGATTGAACCGCGTCAGTCATCGGGTGTTTAAACCGAGTCAGTCACCGGGAGATTGAACTGTGTCAGTCACCGGCTTTTAAACCGGGTCAGTCACCGGGATATTGAACCGAGTCAGTCACCGGGCATTTAAACCGGGTCAGTCACCGGGCATTTAAACCGGGTCAGTCACCGGGAGATTAAACCGGGTTAGTCACCGGGAAATTAAACCGGGTCAGTCACCGGGCGTTTAAACCGAGTCAGTCACCGGGAGATTGAACCGTGTCAGTCACCGGCTTTTAAACCGGGTCAGTCACCAGGAGATTAAACCGGGTCAGTCAGTGGGAGATTAAACCGGGTCAGTCAATGGGAGATTAAACCGGGTCAGTCACCGGGAGATTAAACTGGGTCAGTCAGTGGGAGATTAAACCGGGTCAGTCAATGGGAGATTAAACCGGGTCAGTCACCGGGAGATTAAACCGGGTCAGTCACCGGGTGATTGAACCGGGTCAGTCATCGGGTGTTTAAACCGAGTCAGTCACCGGGAGATTGAACCGTGTCAGTCACCGGCTTTTAAACCGGGTCAGTCACCGGGAGATTAAACCGGGTCAGTCACCGGGTGATTGAACCGGGTCAGTCATCGGGTGTTTAAACCGAGTCAGTCACCGGGAGATTGAACCGTGTCAGTCACCGGCTTTTAAACCGGGTCAGTCACCAGGAGGTTAAACCGGGTCAGTCACCGGGAGATTAAACCGGGTTAGTCACCGGGTAATTAAGCCAGGTCAGTCACCACGAAATTAAACTGGGTCAGTCAGTGGGAAATTAAACCGGGTCAGTCAATGGGAGATTAAACCGGGTCAGTCAGTGGGAGATTAAACTGGGTCCGTCACCGGGAGATTAAACCGGGTCAGTCAGTGGGAGATTAAACCGGGTCAGTCAATGGGAGATTAAACCGGGTCAGTCAGTGGGAGATTAAACTGGGTCCGTCACCGGGAGATTAAACCGGGTCAGTCAGTGGGAGATTAAACCGGGTCAGTCAGTGGGATATTAAACCAGGTCAGTCAGTGGGATATTAAACCAGGTCAGTCACCCGGAGAATAAACCGCCTCAGTCAGTGGGAGATTAAACCGGGTCAGTCAGTGGGGGATTAAACCGGGTCAGTCAGTGGGGGATTAAACCGGGTCAGTCACCGGGAGATTAAACCGGGTCAGTCACCGGGCGATTGAACCGGGTCAGTCATCGGGTGTTTAAACCGAGTCAATCACCGGGAGATTGAACCGTGTCAGTCACCGGCTTTTAAACCGGGTCAGTCACCGGGAGATTAAACCGGGTTAGTCACCGGGAAATTAAACCGGGTCAGTCACCGGGCGTTTAAACCGAGTCAGTGACCGGGAGATTGAACCGTGTCAGTCACCGGGAGATGGAATCGGGTCAGTCACCGGGTAATTAAGCCAGGTCAGTCACCACAAAATTAAACTGGGTCAGTCAGTGGGAAATTAAACCGAGTCAGTCACTGGCAGGTTGAACCGTGTCAGTCACCGGGAGATTGGACCGGGTCAGTCACCGGGTGTTTAAACCGGGTCAGTCACCGGGAGATTGAACCGGGTTAGTCACCGGGTAATTAAGCCAGGTCAGTCACCACGAAATTAAACTGGGTCAGTCAGTGGGAAATTAAACCGGGTCAGTCACCAGGTGATTGAACATGGTCAGTCACCAGGAAAATAAACCGGGTCAGTCACCAGGAAAATAAACCGGGTCAGTGTCCGGGAGATTGAACCGAGTCTGTCACCAGGCGTTTAAACCGGGTCAGTCACTGGGAGTTTGAACCAGGTCAGTCACCGGGAGATTAAACCGGGTCAGTCACTGGGTATTTAAACCGGGTCAGTCACCGGGAGATTAAACTGGGACAGTCGCTGGGAATGTAACCGGGTCAGTCACACACTCACTCTCACTCACACTCACACACTCACACATCACACACTCACTCACTCACTTGCACACACTCATTCACTCACACACACTCACTCACCCACATACACACACACTCACACACACACACTCATTTTCTCACACTCACACGTTCACTCACTCACACTCACTCACACACATACATCCACACTCACTCACTCCCTCACTCTCACACACACTTGCACAAACTTACACTCATTCAGCACTCACTCACTCACACTCACACACTCATTCACTCGCACTCACTCACACTCACTCACAGTCACACACACACATTCACACTCACTCACACACACTCCCTCTCTTCACACACACTCACACTCTCACACACACTCACACACGCATTCAAACTCACACACTCACTCACATCACACACTCACTCACACACACACTCACTCACATCACACACTCACACTCACACACATTCACACTCACACACTCACTCACTCACACTCACACATACACACACACACTCACCCACACTCTTCCACACACACACTCACAGACCCACACATCACACACTCACATACTCACAGACATTCACACTCACTCACATACACACACTCATTCACTCACACACTCACACTCATGCAACACTCACACACACTCACTCACACACACTCACACAATCAATCACTCACACACACATACTCACACACTTGTTCACACTCATTCACGCACTCACATTCACACATACACAATCAGACACACACATAATCACACAGATTCACGCTCACTCACACTCATACAGTCACACAGCAATCACACACACACATGTACACACACACACAGGCACATACACACAGACGCGCACACACACACGAACACACACACACACACGTACACACACATTCATGTTCCAACATTCCGAGTATTCTTATTTGACATGTCTTGATCCTTGTTGCCTTTTCAGCAGTTTGAGTGAGCGGACACTTACCCCCATCACGCACAGTGTTGCCCCAACCAGCGACGAGGCACTGGGTGCCATTGACAGCACAGGAAGTGGCCAGTCGGACTGGTTGGATGTATCTATTGAACTGAACGGGGGGAGCCACTTTCAGGAGCATGATGTCGTTGTCAGTGTTTCTGTAACTGTATCCGGGATGTCGGATGGACTTGATCACTCGTGGAGACTGAGTGGCACCTTCATTCACGGACAAATCATGTGCCCCGATCCACACATATAATTGCTTCAGTCTGCAAAGCGAATCTACACTATGAGGAACATATAATGGGGGAGGCCATTCTGCCCCTCCGTCCTGTTCTAACATTCAATTAGATCATGGCTCTTCTGTACGCAACTGTATGAAGAAGTGCTGCCCAACCTCAGTCCTGGCTCTAATGTTTAGGTTCTGCCCCCTTGTTCCAGACTCCTCTCCACCAGAGGAAACAATAAAATAATGACTGACACATAAAGAAACGCTGTTCCACCCAGACTATCCCATACAGTTCAGATACCTTGAGTATTACAATATATAAACTCAGCACCCACCCAAGAACCATATCTCCTTAAGCCAATTCCTTCCCATTAGGGAGACTTTGTTCCCTGCAACTACTACCAATGATAATTAATAAGATACATCATCATATTCCACCCGAACACTGATTCGACCTACCACTGAGGTTTGAACATTCGCACAAACAAATGAGGAGCAGGAGTAGGCCATTCGGCCCCTCAAACCTGCTCCTCCATTTGATAAGATCACGGCTGATCTGATTGCGGCCTCAACTCCACTTTCATGTCTACTCCCTGTACATTTGACTCCCTTGTCGAACAAGAATCTATCTAACTCAGCCTTAAAAATATTCAATGACCCAGCCTCCACTGATCTCTGGGGAAGAGAATTCCACAGCCTAATGACCCTCTGAGAGAACGAAGTTTCTCCACATCTCCATCTTAAATGGAGACCCCGAATTTTTAAACTGTGTCTCCTAGTCTGTCCCATAAGGGGAAACATCCTCTCAGCATCCACCATGTCAAGTCCCCTCAGGAGCTTACATGTTTCAATAAGATCACCTCTCATTCTTCTAAACTCCAATGGATACAGACCCAACCTTTCCTCACAAGACAACCCTATCATCCCAGGATTCAGTCGAGTGAACCTTCTCTGAACTGCTGCCTAATGCAATTATATACCTTCTTAATTAAGGAGACCAAAAGTGTGCACAGTACTCCCGATGTGGTCTCACCAACACCCTGTACAGCTGCAGTAAAACTTCCCTACTTTTGTACTCGATTCCCCTTTGCAATAAACACCAACATTCCATTTGCCTTCCGAATCACTTGTTTTACCTGCAAACTAAATGTTTGTGATTTATCTTCTTATTATGAACATCGATCAGATGACCTCATCGCTTTCCTCTCTCATTCTCTGAAGGACTGTTGGCGTTACCTTGTAAGATCGCGGGTTAATTGTACACGGGGAAGGTGCTCGGTCCAGTTAAATTCATCCCTTCAGAGAAGGACCCTGAAATCCCACCTTTTCTGCATCAAATTGTTTCTTAAATCCATCCCAGGTGAGCCACATAAGGAGATGTTAGGGACCGGCGACCAAAAGCTCAGTCAAAGAGGTCGGTTTTTAAGGAGCGTCGCAAAGTAGGAGAGAGAGAGAGGCGGAGAGGTTTGGGGAGGGAATTCCAGAGCTTAGGGCCCCCAGGCAGCTGAAGGCACGGCCGCCAATGGTGGAGCGATGGGAATCGGGGGATGGGCAAGAGGCCGGAATTGGAGGAGCGCAGAGATCTCGGAGGGTTGTAGGGGCTGGAGGAGGTTACAGAGATAGGGAGGGTTGTAGAGGCTGGAGGAGATAACAGAGATAGGGAGGTTTGTAGGGGCTGGAGTAGGTTACAGAGTTCGGAGGGTTGTAGGGGCTGGAGGAGATAACAGAGATAGGGAGGTTTGTAGGGGCTGGAGTAGGTTACAGAGTTCGGAGGGTTGTAGGGGCTGGAGGAGGTTACAGAGATAGGGAGGTTTGTAGGGGCTGGAGTAGGTTACAGAGTTCGGAGGGTTGTAGGGGCTGGAGGAGGTTACAGAGATAGGGAGGGTTGTAGGGAATGGAGGAGGTTAAAGAGAAGGGGAGGGTTGTAGGGGTTGGAGGAGGTTACAGAGATAGGGTGGGGTGTAGGGAATGGAGGAGGTTACAGAGAAGGGGAGGGTTGTAGGGGCTGGAGGAGGTTATAGAGATAGGGAGGGTTGTAACGGCTGGAAGGGGTTACAGAGACAGGGAGGGTTGTAGGGGCTGGATGAGATTACAGAGACAGGTAGGGTTGTAGGGGCTGGAGAAGGTTACAGAGATAAGGTGGGTTGTAGAGGCTGGAGGAGGTTATGGAGATAGGGAGGTTGTCGGGGCTGGAGGAGGTTACAGAGATAGGGAGTGTTGTAATGGATAGACAAGGTTACAGAGATAGGGAGTGTTGTAGGGGCTGGAGGAGGTTACAGAGATAGAGAGGGTTGTAATGGATAGACAAGGTTACAGAGATAGGGAGGGTTGTAGGGGCTGGAGGAGGGTACAGAGATAGGGAGTGTTGTAGGGGCTGGAGCAGGTTACAGAGATAGAGAGGGGTATAGGGGCTGGAAGAGGTTACAGAGATAGGGTGAGGTGTAGGGGCTGGAGGAGGTTACAGAGAAGGGGAGGGTTGTAGGGGCTGGAGGAGGTTATAGAGATGGGGAGGGTTGTAATGGCTGGAGGGGGTTACAGAGACAGGGAGGTTGTGAGGAGGCCATGGAGGGATTTGAAAACAAGGATGAGAATTTTAACATCAAGCCATTCCTTGACTGGGAGTCAGTGTAGGTCAGTGAGTAACAGGGGGTGACGGGTGAACGGGACTGGGTGAGAGTTACGGCTCGGAGACAGCAGAGTTTGGGATGAGCTGACGTTTACGGAGGGTAGAATGTGGGAGAGCAGTCAGGAGAGCGAATGAGGGTTTCAGCAGCAGATGAGCTGAGACAGGGGGCGGAGTCGGCTGATGTTACCAAGGTGGAAATGGACGATCTTAGTGATGGGGCGGATATGAGGTCGGAAACTCATGTCGGGGTCAAATGTGACACCAAGGTCGTGAACCGACTGGTTCAGATGGAGACTGTTCGCAAGGAGAGGAATGGAGTCAATAGCTAGGGAACGGAGTTTGGAGCGGGGACCAAAGACAATAACGTCAGTCTTCCCAATATTTAATGAGAAGAAATCTCGAATCATCCAGCACTGAATGTCGAACAAGCAGAGTGACAACTCGGAGGCAGTCGTCGGAGATGGTGGTGAGGTAGAAGGTGAGTGTTATCAGTGTACAAAGGCACAGATGAGGCTTTACAGAACATACCGTAGGTAGCAGTGTCCTGCAGTGAGGATCCACTCGGAGTTCAGGAGAGCCCCTCCACACCATGGTCTCTGGTACCACGACAAATACACCTGGTAGGGGAGACTGTGAGGAACACACTCATAACCAGCAATGATTTTATCATCACTGGAATAGGAGACATCTGGAATCAGAAGTGTGGGAAAAAGAAGTAAGTTAGGAATGTACGAACAGGAGGAGGCCCATTCAGCCCCTCTCGAGATTGTTACACAGGAACAGGAGGAGGCCCATTCAGCCCCTCTCGAGACTGTTACACAGGAACAGGAGGAGGCCCATTCAGCCCCTCTCGAGCCTGTTACACAGGAACAGGAGGAGGCCCATTCTGCCCCCTCGAGCCTGTTACACAGGAACAGGAGGAGGCCCATTCAGCCCCTCTCGAGCCTGTTACACAGGAACAGGAGGAGGCCCATTCAGCCCCTCTCGAGCCTGTTACACAGGAACAGGAGGAGGCCCATTCAGCCCCTCCTCGAGCCTGTTACACAGGAACAGGAGGAGGCCCATTCAGCCCCTCCTCGAGCCTGTTACACAGGAACAGGAGGAGGCCCATTCAGCCCCTCCTCGAGCCTGTTACACAGGAACAGGAGGAGGCCCATTCAGCCCCTCCTCGAGCCTGTTACACAGGAACAGGAGAAGGCCATTCAGCCCCTCCTCGAGCCTGTTACACCATTCAATGAGATCATGGATGATCTGTATCTTAACTCCATCACCCCACCTTGGTCCCTTAATCCCCTTACCCAATAAAAATCAAGCAATCTCAGTTTTGAAATTTCCAATTGACCCCTCCCCCACCTCCAGCCTCGACAGCGTTTTGGGGGAGTGAGTTCCAGATTTGCACTCCCCTTTGTGTGAAGAAATGCTTCCTGACATCACCTCTGATTGACCTGGCTCAAATTTTAAGGTTCTGCCCCCTTGTTCTGGACTCTCCCTCCGACCAGAGGAAATAATTTCTCTCTATCAACCCTCGCGAATCCATTAATCATTTTAAATCCCTCAATTAGACCACTCCTTGATCTTCTACACTTGAGGGAATACAAAGCCCAGTCTGTGCAACCTGTCCTCATAATTTAACCCTTTCAGCCCAGGATCATTCTGGTGAATCTGCACTGCACCCCGCCTCCGATGACACTATATACTGCCTGAGATACAAACAATGGTGTTAACACAGGGACTGCATTATGTCAGGGTGCCTGACCCATCAGCCCAAGTGAAGGCCGCCCTCAAGTGTCGATGATCCAGGATTTTGACCCAGCGACAGTGAAGGAACGGCGATATAGTTCCAAGTCAGGATGGTGTGTGACTTGGAGGGGAACTTGCAGGTGGTGGTGTTCCCATGTATCTGCTGCCCTTGTCCTTCTAGGTGCTGGAGGTCGCGGGTTTGGAAGGTGCTGTCGAAGGAGTCTTGGTGCTTTGCTGCAGTGCATCTTGTGGATGGTACACACTGTGCCCTCGCAGTTCAGACTCTCTAGTGAGTGAACTTCATTATCAAAGGTAATGGTCAGTCAAAGTAAAACTTGCAAACAGGATAATATTTAGCTATTTCGAGTTTGCATTAAGAGAAACCCAAAGAAACAGGCCATTCGGCCCATCTGCTCTGTGCTGGTGTTTCAGCTCCACACGAGCCTCCTCCCACCCCCTCTCCATCTCACCCCACCAGCATAATTACCTCCTCCTGCCACTATTAGTGCAAATAACACGATATTCTTCATCCTCGCCGCAGATTTCTTCAAATAAGAAGCGTTCGAGCGAAAGCAGGGATTACGTGAGGGGATGCTCCTGTCCCTTCCTCTGCAGGCTGGAGCGCTAATCCTGTCCGATCAGACCCTTGTACCTTATTGAACCGGGAGCGGCACTTGGAAAACAACATACCAAGCACACCTTCCTTCAATCACTCAGTCTTATCTCGAGCTGAGACTGTGACAAGGTCAGACTGCTAACTTAAAGCGAGTTGGCAAATCACAGCTTTTCTCTCCTGTTGGCACCAGTAGTGGCTATTGTTTTACTCAGGGATTCTAGATAGGAACGAAGTGGAGAACTGTCGAAAACCAGTGACCATGGGAGCACATTGTCATGTTCCTGGGCTGATGACCCAGCTGTCTGGACTAATCATCGGGTGATGTGGATTCAAATCCCACTGTGGTACTGGGGAAGTTACACTTAATTAATAAACGGGAAACTTTTCTTCGAGCTAACAATCATAAAACTCCCATTGATTGTTGTGAAAACCCATCTGCTTCAGAAGTGTCTTTCAGGAACAGAAATCTGCCATCCTTACCCGGTCTGGCCGTCATGTGACTCCAGATCCACACAAAGACTTGCATTTCTCTCACGCTTTTCCCCACCTCAGGACATCACAAGGTGCTCGACAGTCACTGAAGTACTTTTTCTTTTTTGCAACGCAGGAAACCTGGCAGTCCATTTGCGCACAGCAAGATCCCATGCCCCGCACTGTGACCCAGATAATCTGTTTCAGTGATGCTGAGAGAGGGGTAAATCTCAGCCCCCAGTGCACCATGGGAACTTTCCCAACTCTTCCTCAAAATAGAGGCTGTGGAACAGTTGGGACCCCAGGTTTAACATTTCATTCAACAAAAACTGCCTCTCCGACAGGGCAGCACTCCCTCAGTACTGACCCTCCGACAGTGCAGCACTCCCTCAGTACTGACCCTCCGACAGTGCAGCACTCCCTCAGTACTGACCCTCCGACAGGGCAGCACTCCCTCAGTACTGACCATCTCACAGTGCAGCACTCCCTCAGTACTGACCCTCCGACAGGGCAGCACTCCCTCAGTACTGACCCTCCGACAGGGCAGCACTCCCTCAGTACTGACCCTCCGACAGGGCAGCACTCCCTCAGTACTGACCATCTCACAGTGCAGCACTCCCTCAGTACTGACCCTCCGACAGTGCAGCACTCCCTCAGTACTGACCCTCCGACAGGGCAGCACTCCCTCAGTACTGACCCTCCGACAGTGCAGCACTCCCTCAGTACTGACCCTCCGACAGTGCAGCACTCCCTCAGTACTGACCCTCCGACAGGGCAGCACTCCCTCAGTACTGACCCTCCGACAGTGCAGCACTCCCTCAGTACTGACCCTCCGACAGTGCAGCACTCCCTCAGTACTGACCCTCCGACAGTGTGGCACTCCCTCAGTACTGACCCTCCGACAGTGCAGCACTCCCTCAGTACTGACCCTCCGACAGGGCAGCACTCCCTCAGTACTGACCCTCCGACAGTGCAGCACTCCCTCAGTACTGACCCTCCGACAGTGCAGCACTCCCTCAGTACTGACCCTCCGACAGTGCAGCACTCCCTCAGTACTGACCCTCTGACAGTGCAGCACTCCCTCAGAACTCAAACCCACAACTTTCTGACTCAGAGGAGAGAGAACTGTCCACTGAACTGAGGCTGATGCCACAGCTTGGGCTGATAAGTGGCAAGTAACATTCGTGCCACACAAGTGCCAGGCAATGACCATCTCCAACAAGAGAGAATCTAACCATCTCCCCTTGACATTCAATGGCATTACCATCGCTGAATCCCTCACTATCAACATCCTGGGTGTTACCATTGACCAGAAACTGAACTGGAGTAGCCATATAAATACCGTGGCTACAAGAGCAGGTCAGAGGTTGGGAATCCTGCGGTGAGTAACTCACCTCCTGACTCCCCAAAGCCTGTCCACCATCTACAAGGCACAAGTCAGGAGTGTGATGGAATACTCTCCACTTGCCTGGATGGGTGCAACTCCAACAACACTCAAGAAGCTCAACACCATCCAGGACAAAGCAGCCCGCTTGATTGGCACCCCATCTACAAACATTCACTCCCTCCACCACCGACGCACAGTGGCAGCAGTGTGTACCATCTACAAGATGCACTGCAGCAACGCACCAAGGCTCCTTCGACAGCACCTTCCAAACCCACGACCTCTACCACCTAGAAGGACAAGGGCAGCAAATACATGGGAACACCACCACCTGCAAGTTCCCCTCCAAGTCACACACCATCCTGACTTGGAACTATATCACCGTTCCTTCACTGTCGCTGGGTCAAAATCCTGGAACTCCCTTCCTAACAGCACTGTGGGTGTACCTACCCCACATGGACTGCAGCGGTTCAAGAAGGCAGCTCACCACCACCTTCTCAAGGGCAATTCGGGATGGGCAATAAATGCTGGCCTGGCCAGCGATGCCCACATCCCATGAATGAATAATAAAAAAAGTGCTGGAGAGGCAGGCTTCACAATGCAGGGTGTGACTGAATCCAACACGTGAGAATATGAGATAAACTGGCAAAAAAACAACTGCCATCTGTTTTTAGTGTACCTTGTCAAGCCCAAGTCTCTATAAAACGTGTATGTGTCAGCTTCCATTGAAGCTGTAATGACTGAATGGTATGTGTATAATCTCAGTCTAAAGTGCAATGATTGATGTACCTTGATCTGAAAAGATCATCAGAAATCAGTGAACGGTTGACAGGACTGGCGATTCCAGTGGTTTGATTTCAAGTATCAATGTGCGTCCCAGCTCTCAAACTCCATTCCTCCGCCGTTGTTGCCCAGCCTTGCACCGAATCGTCAAATCTGATGTCACAGGGGGAGTCCATTCGGCCCATCGTCCCTGTGCTGGCTCTTTGAAAGATCTATCCAATTAGTCCCCATTCTCCACCCCCTGCTCTTTCCCCCATCCTCCTGCAAATTTTTCCCCTTCCAGTATTTCTCCAATTCCCCTTTTGAAAGTTACTATTGAATCTGCTTCCACCGCCCTTTCAGGCAGCGCGTTCCAGATCACAACAACTCACTGCGTCAAAAAAATTCTCCTCATCTCCCCCCGTCTGGTTCTTTTACCCATCGTCCTCAATCTGTGTCCCTCTGGTTACCGACCCTCCTGCCACCGGGAACAGTTTCTCCTCATTTACTCCATCAAAAACCCCCTCATGATTTTGAACGCCTCGATTAAATCTCCCCCTTAACCTTCTCCAATCCCAGCTCCTCCAGTCTCTGGTTTAGATATTGTATGGAACAGAGTGTGACACATAGGAGGCTCTGCTTTATTGGAATCAGTTAAAAATCTCTTGCAATCATTATATTTTATTACATAAAAGGACGCGGGACATGCAGGGAGGCGTCTGAAACGGAGATGTCTCGTGTCACTGCAGCTCCAAGTGTTTATGCAGGTGACACCCGAATGCACTGCTTTTCCAAGGAATATTTTGACAAGATGGTTCACCACTGGGCTGAAATTAAACCAAGTGCATCACTTGATCCAACAGGATTTTGACGTAGGTGGTTATGGCGGAGGTACGTTCCCTGTCAAAGGGAAAATCACAAACACCATTAGCTGGACAGCAAGCAATGCAGTGAAACAGCCAGATGTTACAACACTTCCCAAAACTGCCAGCTTCTGGGGTCACGCACAATTGCTACTGTTTTCAAACTTTCCCACTCTTCACTCAAAGGATAATGGGAAACACAAACACTCCCAGGACAGGTACAGCATGGGGGTTAGATACAGAGTAAAGCTCCCTCTACACTGTCCTCATCAAACACTCCCAGGACAGGTACAGTACGGGGTTAGATACAGAGTAAAGCTGTCTCTCCCTCTCTCTCCTTCTATCTCTCTCTTTCTCTCTGTCTCTCCATCTGTCTTTCCCTCCCTTTCCCTCCCTCTCTCTCCTCCATTTCTGTCTCTCTCTCTGTTCCTCCATCTGTCTTTCCCTCTCTGTCTCTCCCTCTCTCTGTCTTTCCATCTGTCTTTCCCTCCTTGTCACTCCCTCTCTCTCCTTCGATCTCTGCTTCTCTCTCTCTGTCTCTCCAACTGCCTTTGCCTCTGTTTCTCTCCCACTCTCTCCTTCTCTCTCCGGCTCTGCCTCTCTCTCTGTGTCTCTGTCACACCCTCTCTCTCCATCTATCTCTGTCTCTCTCTCTATCCCTCTATCCCTCCATCTGTCTTTCCCTCCCTGACACTCCCTCTCTCTTCGACTCTCTCTCTCTCTGTCTCTCTCTCTGTCCATCCATCTGTCTTTCCCTCTCTGTCTCTCCCTCTCTCTCCTTCTGTCTCTGTGTCTCTCTCTGTCCCTCCATCTGTCTTTCCCTCCCTGTCTCTCCCTCTCTCTTCTACTCTCTCTGTCTCTGCCTCTCTCTCTGTCTCTCTCCCTGTCCCTCCATCTGTCTTTCCCTCTCTGTCACTCCCTCTCTCTCCTTCCACCTCTGCCTCTCTCTCTCTCTCTCTCCATCTGTCTTTCCCTCTCTGTCACTCCCTCTCTGTCTTTCTCTCTCTGTTTCTCTCTCTATCCCTCCATCTGTCCTTCCCTCCGTCACTCCATCTCTCTCCTTCTCTCTCTGTCTCTCACTCTGTCCCTCGATCTGTCTTTCCCTCCCTGTCACTCCCTCTCTCTCCTTCTCTCTCTGTCTCTCACTCTGTCCCTCCATCTGTCTTTTCCTCCCAGACACTCCCTCTCTCTCCTTCTCTCTCTGTCTCTCACTCGCTGTCTTTCCAACTGCCTTTTCCTCTGTGTATCTCCCACTCTCTCCTTTTCTCTCTGTCTCTGCCTCTCTCTGTCTCTATCCCTCCATCTGTCCTTCCCTCCCTGTCACTCCATCTCTCTCCTTCTCTCTCTATCCCTCCATCTGTCCGTCCCTCCCTGTCTCTCCCTCTCTCTCCTTCCATCTCTGCCACTCTCTCTCTCTCTCTCTCTCTCCATCTGTCTTTCCCTTTCTGCCTCTCCCTCTCTCTCCTTCTATCACTGTATCTCTCTCTCTCTATCCCTCCATCTGTCTTTCCCTCCCTGTCTCTCCCTCTCTCTCCTTCCATCTCTGTCACTCTCTCTGTTCCTCCATCTGTCTTTCCCTCTCTGTCTCTCCCTCTCTCTCCTATCTCTGTCTCTCTCTCTCTGTCTCAATTTTAAATATTCAGCAAGCTATTCCACTGTGGGAGCCATCACACCCTCATGATACTGTTTGTGGAAATTTCATGCTGGCTTATTGGTTAATTTTTAAACCTGTGATTGATAGATTCTTGTTAACCAAAGGTATTAAGAGATAAGGGGCAAAGGCAGGATATATGGTGTAAGTTTGATCACAGATCAGCCAAGATCTCATTGAATGCAGGAACAGAGTTGTGGGGTTAAATTGCATCCTCCTCTTCCAATATCCCCTGTTAAATATCCTTCTATCTCTTTTAGTCACCCTGTCAGTCCATGTCTCTCTGTTTCTCTCTTTCTGTCTCTCTCTCTGTCTCTATCAGACAGTGTAGAGTGAGATTCACTCTGTATCCACCCCATGATGTTCCTGCCCTGGGAGTGTGTGATGGGACAGCGCAGAGGGAAATTTACTCTGTCAAACCCAACATTGTGCTTGGCTTGGGAATATTTAATGGGACAGTGTAGCTGGAGATTTACTCTGTATCCCTGGAATTTAGAAGGTTATGGGGTGATTTGATGAAAGTTTATAAAATAATAAGGGAAACTGATAGGGTGGACTGAGAGTAAATATTCCCACTGGCTGCGGAGTCAGGAATTTGGGGCATAGTCTAAAAATATAAAGAGTGGCCACTTTGACGTCATCCCATCGTGTCGTATGTACATTCTCACATATAGCAGGTCTAGCAGCACATATCACCTTTGGCATGTTTCCGGCAGTTCCTGCAGCCATACTGGTGCCAAACGTCGTGTCCTGCACTCCTTTGGACCCCACCAGAAAGGCCGAGAGGGGGGTTTTGACGACTGGGCAACTCTCAACCTCCATAAATTTGCCCAGGCATGCGCCATGGAGAGGTCACTCCATAGTTGCCTCACAGCGACTGAAACAACCACTGACCACCTCCAGGCGCGTATCCATTGTCTCTCGAGATAAGGAGGCCCAAAAGAAAGAAAGAAAAAGAAAAGCTCCCTCTACACTGTCCTCATCAAACACTCCCAGGACAGGTACAGCACGGGGGTTAGATACAGAGTAAAGCTCCCTCTACACTGTCTCCATCAAACATTCGGTGATGATAGCTCAGTTCTCACTTGTTTCTGAGCTATTCCAAGTCTCCTCTCCACCTTTCTCCGATGAAAACCAATATCTGGCATCTCAGTGGGGAGAGGATCAAAGGTCCTTCATTTCTCTAGCGCCTATCACCTCCTCAGGACGTCCCAAAGTGCTTCACAGACAATGAAATACGTTTCTTGAAGTGTGCTCACTGTTGTAATGTAGGAAACGCAGTCACCAATATTTGCACAGCAAGATCCCACAAACAGCAATGTGATAATGACCCAGATCACCTGTTTTTTTATTTATGTGGGTTGAGGGATAAATATTGTCCCCAGGACACCGGGGAGAACTCCCCCCCCCTGCTCTTCTTCCAAATAGTGGCTTTGGGATCCTTTACACCCACCTGAGAGGGCAGACGGGGGCCTCGGTTTAATGTCTCATCTGAAAGATGGCACCTCCGACAGTGCGGCACTCCCTCAGTACTGACCCTCTGACAGTGCAGCACTCCCTCAGTACTCACTCTCTGACAGTGCAGCACTCCCTCAGTACTGACCCTCTGACAGTGCTGCACTCCCTCAGTACTGACCCTCCGACAGTGCGGCACTTCCTCAGTACTGACCCTCCGACAGTGCGGCACTCCCTCAGCAAAGACCCTCCGACAGTGCAGCACTCCCTCAGTACTGACCCTCTGACAGTGCTGCACTCCCTCAGTACTAACCCTCCGACAGTGCTGCTCTCCCTCAGTACTGACCCTCTGACAGTGCTGCACTCCCTCAGTACTGACCCTCCGACAGTGCAGCTCTCCCTCAGTACTGACCCTCTGACAGTGCTGCACTCCCTCAGTACTCACTCTCTGACAGTGCAGCACTCCCTCAGTACTGACCCTCTGACAGTGCTGCACTCCCTCAGTACTGACCCTCTGACAGTGCTGCACTCCCTCAGTACTGACCCTCCAAATGTGAGGCGCTGGGAATCTGAGCCTGGGGCGTCCATTACAGCAACCTAATTGGATGCTGCAGCATTTGTGTTCGAGTCCTCCTCTATTGTGTGGGAAGGTGGGAGTGATTGGAATGAGAAACCAGTGTTTGTCACCGGCGGTTCAATGCTGGACCCGGCACTTACTTAATGGACTGGCCAGTGGCTGAAGACGAAACAGAGTCAAACCATTGTGTGAGCTTTGTGGATGCACTGTCCCAGTATTGCCAGAGTGTGTCTTTGAACCCACCCTCCTCAGTCTCCTCTTTCAACACACTGAAACCTGTGGATCCTGGAGAAAACAAAGGAAAACATCAGTCAGGGCAGATTGGGAGGAGAACCAGGATAGTGATGAGAGGGCGGGGCCAGGTAAGTGCTGAGGGGGTGGGGCCAGGACTGTGTTGAGAGGGCGGGGCCAGGATAGTGATGAGAGGGCGGGGCCAGGATAGTGATGAGAGGGCGGGGCCAGGTAAGTGCTGAGAGGGCGGGGCCAGGATCGTGCTGAGGGGGCAGGGTCAGGATTGAGCTGAGAGGGCGGGGCCAGGATCGTGCTGAGGGGGCAGGGTCAGGATCGTGATGAGAGGGCGGGGCCTGGATAGTGATGAGAGGGCGGGGCCAGGATAGTGATGAGAGGGCGGGGCCAGGTAAGTGCTGAGAGGGCGGGGCCAGGATCGTGCTGAGGGGGTGGGGCCAGGATAGTGATGAGAGGGCGGGGCCTGGATAGTGATGAGAGGGCGGGGCCTGGATAGTGATGAGAGGGTGGGGCCAGGATAGTGATGAGAGGGCGGGCCTGGATCGTGCTGAGGGGGCAGGGTCAGGATCGTGCTGAGGGGGTGGGGCCAGGATAGTGATGAGAGGGCGGGGCCAGGATCGTGCTGAGGGGTGGGGCCAGGAGTTGGAGTGAGGGGTGGGGCCAGGAGAGGGAGTGAGGGGCGGGGACAGGAGAGGGAGTGAGGGGCTGGGCTAGGAGAGGGAGTGAGGGGCTGTGCCAGGAGAGGCAGTGAGGTGCGGGGCCAGGAGAGTGAGTGAGGGGCTGGGCCAAGAGAGGGATTGAGGAGCGGGGTCAGGAGAGGGAGTGAGGGGTTGGGCCAGGAGGGAGGGATGGAGGGGTGGGGCCAGGAGAGGGAGAGAGGGGCTGGGCTTGGAGAGGGAGGGAGGGGCGTGGCCAGGAGAGGGAGGGAGGTGTGGGGCCAGGAGGGGGAGTGAGGGGTAGGGCCAGGAGACGGTGTGAGGGGTAGTGGGGGGTGGGGCCAGGAGGGGGAGTGAGGGGTGGGGCCAGGAGAGGGACTGAGGGGCGGGGCCAGGAGAGGGAGCAAGAGGTGGGGCCAGGAGAGGGAGTGAGGGGTGTCGCCAGGAGAGGTAATGAGGGATGGGGCCTGGAGTGGGAGTGAGGGGTGGAGCCAGGAGAGGGAGTGAGTGGCGGGGTCAGGAGACTGAGTGAGGGGCGGGGTCAGGAGACTGAGTGAGGGGCGGGGTCAGGAGGGGGAGTGAGGGGTGGGGCCAGGGGAGGGACTGAGGGGTGGGGCCAGGAGAGGGAGTGAGGGGTGGGGCCAGGAGAGGGAGTGAGGGGCGGGGTCAGGAGACTGAGTGAAGGGCGGGGTCAGGAGAGGTAGTGAGGGGTGGGGCCAGGGGAGGGTGTGAGTGGCTTGGCCAGGAGAGGGAGTGAGGGGTGGAGTGGGAGTGAGGGGTGGAGTGGGAGTGAGGAGTGGGGCCAGGAGAGGTAGTGAGGGGCTGGGCCAGGAGAGGGAGTGAGGGATGGGGCCTGGAGTGGGAGTGAGGGGTGGGGCCAGGAGAGTGAGTGAGAGATGGGGCCAGGAGAGGGAGTGAGGGGTGGGCCAGGGGAGGGTCTGAGGAGTGGGGCCAGGAGAGGGAGTGAGGGGCGGGTCCAGGAGAGGGAGTGAGGGGCGTGGTCAGGAGAGGGAGTGAGGGGCGGGGTCAGGAGAGGTAGTGAGGGGTGGGGCCATGGGAGGTACTGAGGGGTGGGGCCAGGAGAGTGAGTGAGGGGTGGGGCCGGGGAAGGGACTAAGGAGTGGAGCCAGGAGAGGGAGTGAGGGGCTGGGCTAGGAGAGGGAGTGAGGGGCAGGGCCAGGAAAGGGAGTGAGGGGCGGGGCTAGGAGTGGGAGTGAGGGGCAGGGCCAGGAAAGGGAGTGAGGGGCGGGGCTAGGAGAGGGAGTGAGGGGCGGGGCTAGGAGTGGGAGTGAGGGGCTGGGCCAGGAGAGGGAGTGAGGGGCGGGGCCTGGAGTGGGAGTGAGGGGCGGGGCTAGGAGTGGGAGTGAGGGGCTGGGCCAGGAGAGGGAGTGAGGGGCGGGGCCAGGAGTGGGAGTGAGGGGCGGGGCTAGGAGTGGGAGTGAGGGTTTGAGGTGAGCGTTCGGGGTAAGGAGAGGGTGTGAAGGTTCAGGGCGAGGAGAGGGTGTGAGGGTTCAGGGCGGGGAGAGAGTGTGAGGGTTTGAGGTGAGGGTTCAGGGTGAGGAGAGAGTGTGAGGGTTCAGGGCGGGGAGAAAGTGTGAGGGTTCAGGGCGAGGAGAGAGTGTGAGGGTTTGAGGTGAGGATTCAGGGTGAGGAGAGAGTGTGAGAGTTCAGGGCGGGGAGAAAGTGTGAGGGTTCAGGGCGGGGAGAGGGTGTGAGGGTTTGAGGTGGGGGTTCGGGGTAAGGAGAGAGTGTGAGGGTTTGAGGTGAGGGTTCAGAGCGAGGAGAGAGTGTGAGGGTTTGAGGTGAGGGTTCGGGGTAAGGAGAGAGTGTGAGGGTTCACGGCGAGGAGAGGGTGTGAGGGTTTGAGGTGAGGGTTCAGTGTGAGGAGAGAGTGTGAGGGTTCAGGGCGGGTTGAGAGTGTGAGGGTTCAGGGCGAGGAGAGGGTGTGAGGGTTTGAGTTGAGGATTCAGGGTGAGGAGAGAGTGTGAGGGTTCAGGGCGGGGAGAGAGTGTGAGGGTTCAGGGCGAGGAGAGAGTGTGAGGGTTTGAGGTGAGGATTCAGGGTGAGGAGAGAGTGTGAGGGTTTGAGGTGAGGATTCAGGGTGAGGAGAGAGTGTGAGGGTTCAGGGCAAGGAGAGTGTGTGAGGGTTTGAGGTGAGGGTTCAGGGTGAGGAGAGAGTGTGAGGGTTCAGGGCGGGGAGAGGGTGTGAGGGTTTGAGGTGAGGATTCGGGGTAAGGAGAGAGTGTGAGGGTTCAGGGCGAGGAGAGGGTGTGAGGGTTTGAGGTGAGGATTCAGGGTGAGGAGAGAGTGTGAGGTTTCAGGGCGGGGAGAGAGTGTGAGGGTTCAGGGCGGGGAGAAAGTGTGAGGGTTTGAGGTGGGGTTTCGGGGTAAGGAGAGAGTGTGAGGGTTTGAGGTGAGGATTCAGGGTGAGGAGAGAGTGTGAGGGTTCAGGGCGAGGAGAGGGTGTGAGGGTTTGAGGTGAGGATTCAGGGTGAGGAGAGCGTGTGAGGGTTCAGGGTGAGGAGAGAGTGTGAGGGTTCAGGGCGGGGAGAGGGTGTGAGGTTTGAGGTGAGGATTCAGGGCGGCGAGAGGGTGTGAGGGTTCAGGGCGAGGAGAGGGTGTGAGGGTTTGAGGTGAGGGTTCGGGGTGAGGAGAGGGTGTAAGGGTTCAGGGCGAGGAGAGGGTGTGAGGGTTTGAGGTGAGGGTTCGGGGTGAGGAGAGGGTGTGAGGGTTTGAGGTGAGGGTTCGGGGTGAGGAGAGGGTGTGAGGGTTTGAGATGAGGGTTCGGGATGCGGAGAGGGTGTGCGGGTTCAGGGCGAGGAGAGGGTGTGAGGGTTTGAGGTGAGGGTTCGGGGTGAGGAGAGGGTGTGAGGGTTCAGGGCGAGGAGAGGGTGTGAGGGTTTGAGGTGATGGTTCGGGGTGAGGAGAGGGTGTGAGGGTTCAGGGCGGGGAGAGAGTGTGAGGGTTCAGGGCGGGGAGAGGGTGTGAGGGTTTGAGGTGGGGGTTCAGGACGAGGAGAGGGTGTGAGGGTTTGAGGTGAGGGTTCGGGGTGAGGAGAGGGTGTGAGGGTTCAGGGCGAGGAGAGGGTGTGAGGGTTTGAGGTGATGGTTCGGGGTGAGGAGAGGGTGTGAGGGTTCAGGGCGGGGAGAGAGTGTGAGGGTTCAGGGCGGGGAGAGGGTGTGAGGGTTTGAGGTGGGGGTTCAGGACGAGGAGAGGGTGTGAGGGTTTGAGGTGAGGGTTCAGGACGAGGAGAGGGTGTGAGGGTTTGAGGTGTGGGTTCGGTGTGAGGAGAGGGTGTGAGGGTTTGAGGTGAGGGTTCGGGGTGAGGAGAGGGTGTGATGGTTCGGGGTGAGGAGAGGGTGTGAGGGTTTGAGGTGAGGGTTCAGAGCGAGGAGAGGGTGTGAGGGTTTTTGGTGAGGGTTCGGGGTGAGGAGAGAGTGTGAGGGTTCAGGGCGAGGAGAAGCTGCGGGGGTTTGAGGTGAGGGTTCGGGGTGAGGAGAGGGTGTGAGGGTTTGAGGTGAGGGTTCGGGGTGAGGAGTGGGTGTGAGGGTTCGGGGTGAGGAGAGGGTGTGAGGGTTTGAGGTGAGGGTTCGGGGTGAGGAGAGGGTGTGAGGGTTCAGGGCGAAGGTTTGGGGCACGGGTTCGGGGCAAGGGTTCAGAGCTGGCTGTGGGGCCCTCCAGGCACCCTCTGCCCAAAGGCCATTCCCCCCTCACACCCTGGAACAGCCCCCGTGTCCTCTGTAACAGAGTGGGTTCTGTTAATACCCCGTTCCCCCCTCACACCCTGGAACAGCCCCCGTGTCCTCTGTAACAGACAGAGCGGGTTCTGTAAATACCCCATTCCCCCCCCCCCACACCCTGGAACAGCCCCCGTGTCCTCTGTAACAGAGTGGGTTCTGTAAATACCCCATTCCCCCCTCACACCCTGGAACAGCCCCCGTGTCCTCTGTAACAGACAGAGCGGGTTCTGTAAATACCCCATTCCCCCCTCACACCCTGGAACAGCCCCCGTGTCCTCTGTAACAGACAGAGCGGGTTCTGTTAATACCCCATTCCCCCCTCACACCCTGGAACAGCCCCCGTGTCCTCTGTAACAGACAGAGCGGGTTCTGTTAATACCCCATTCCCCCCTCACACCCTGGAACAGCCCCCGTGTCCTCTGTAACAGACAGAGTGGGTTCTGTAAATACCCCATTCCCCCCTCACACCCTGGAACAGCCCCCGTGTCCTCTGTAACAGAGTGGGTTCTGTAAATACCCCATTCCCCCCCCCCCCCACACCCTGGAACAGCCCCCGTGTCCTCTGTAACAGACAGAGTGGGTTCTGTTAATACCCCATTCCCCCCTCACACCCTGGAACAGCCCCCGTGTCCTCCGTAACAGAGCGGGTTCTGTACATGACATCTTACCACAGCAGTAGAGTGTGAGAACCACAGCAACCAGTGTGATCACATCAAACTTCATCCTGTCCCTGACAATCTGTAAAATACAAATGTTCCTCAGTGTGGGTAAACTGGGTCACTCACCCCCTGCACACTCTGTGACCCGGGTAAAATACCTTTCTCTATTTACCTGCTCTGTCAGATCTTACACTCCCTGTTTACATTCTCTCCCTCAGTTTCTGGGCAGATTGTACCTTTCGTCTACCGTCACTGTTCACCCATCACCCCCGTGTTCCTCACTGACCGACACTGGCTCCCAGTCCAGCAACACCTCCATTTTAAAATGCTCAGATTTGTACTGACTCTCCAACAGTGCAGCACTCCCTCAGTACTGACTCTCCAACAGTGCAGCACTCGCTCAGTACTGACTCTCCAACAGTGCAGCACTCCCTCAGTACTGACTCTCCAACAGTGCAGCACTCCCTCAATACTGACTCTCCAACAGTGCAGCACTCTCTCAGTACTGACTCTCCGACAGTGCAACACTCCCTCAGTACTGACTCTCCAACAGTGCAGCACTCGCTCAGTACTGACCCTCTGACAGTGCAGCACTCTCTCAGTACTGACCCTCCGACAGTGCAACACTCCCTCAATACTGACCCTCCGACAGTGCAGCACTCTCTCAGTACTGACCCTCCAACAGTGCAGCACTCCCTCAGTACTGACCCTCCGACAGTGCAGCACTCCCTCAGTACTGACCCTTCAACAGTGCAGCACTCCCTCAGTACTGACCCTCTGACAGTGCGGCGCTCCCTCAGTACTGACCCTCCGACAGTGCAGCACTCCCTCAGTACTCACCCTCCCACAGTGCGGCGCTCCCTCAGTACTGACCCTCCGACAGTGCAGCACTCCCTCAGTACTGACCCTCCGACAGTGCAGCACTCCCTCAGCACTGACCCTCCGACAGTGCAACACTCCCTCAGTACTGATCCTCCGACAGTGCAGCACTCCCTCAGTACTGACCCTCCGACAATGCAGCACTCCCTCAGTACTTATCTCTGACAGTGCAGCACTCCCTCAGTACTGACCCTGCGACAGTGCAGCACTCCCTCAGTACTGACCCTCCGACAGTGCAACAGTCATTCAGCACTGTCCCTCTGACAGTGCAGCACTCCCTCAGTACTGACCCTCCGACAGTGCAGCACACCCTCAGTACTGACCCCACAACGTTGCAACACTCGCTCAGCACTGTCCCTCAGACAGTGCAGCACTCCCTCAGTACTGACCCTCCGACAGTGCAACAGTCATTCAGCACTGTCCCTCTGACAGTGCAGCACACCCTCAGTACTGACCCTACAACGTTGCAACACTCCCTCAGCACTGTCCCTCAGACAGTGCAGCACTCCCTCAGTACTGACCCTCAGACAGTGCAGCACTCCCTCAGTACTGCACTGAGATTTTCGATGATGTGCTGGATTGATGCACGACTGACACTCCAGCTGATTTTCGATGATAGACATGGAGACCGGCAGGGAGTTATAATGATTTGGAGAAATTCTCCCCTGTCAGGAAAATTGCAGGTTATTGTAACATCTTAAACATAAGCGAGCAGGTCGGTTAAACAGTTTCGCAGTGAATCCCACTCAGAGATATTGGAGCAATGACCAAAAAACTTGGTTCATGGGCTTTCTTTTCAACAGTCTCTCAAACAGTTGTGATGAATTTAGGACAGGGGCACAGAGATTTTGGTTGGGTGTGAAGGGGCGAAACGGATAAATGGAGTTGAGGTACAGGCCTGCTGGAATGGCTCGAGGGGCTGCATGGCCTCCTCCTGTAGCCAGTTTTCCTTTTGGCCGTATCCCATCTTTCTATGGCCTATTCAGATGGTTTAATATCCTATTGTGTGACATCGTGTCATCTTTATGATGTCTCTGATTTCAAGATGTTGGGAGAAAAATACACTTTAAACTTGGAAAAGGCTGGAGTCAGTCTTGTTTATTGCAGCACCCTGCTTGTGCTGTAGAACCTGATTCAACTGGTTCTTGTGTTACATATCACATGACTCCCCAGTGCAGCTGTGAATGTGGCCCCCTACTGGAACACTTCCACATAACAACTAGTTCCTAGCTAATTAGTTTCTTACACTTTACAGCTAGTACAACTATATATATATATATCTATATATATTTAACATCCCTCTTTCTTTGAAACATAATGCCCCTCTATCAATATAACTGTCAATATAAATTTTAAAAAATTATCGTCCAACTTGTAGCAGTAATCTGAACCCCTCTTTAGAGTCTTTTATAGCATGTATTCTTTTTTTCATATTATTCTCAGTATCGCTTGGGTGGTACGATGTTGAGCGATATTTTCTTCCATTTAACAGCACTGCACGTGATTTCATGTCAGCCTTGAGAGCTGTGGATCGGAGAGACAATATGGCCAGGTTTGGGTCTTCCTTCGTCTCTTGGCATTTCTCTGAAGGCTAGCCATTTGGGTGGTCAGAGTCTTCATCTCTCTGCTCGTGGCTTCATGCTCTCTGGCAGTGTCTACAGCCTGCGATATTGAGAGCTTGTCCTGTCCGATTGGAGCTTTCTATACTTCAGGATGAGCAGAACCCCAAATGAGCAGATCTATCAGCGGTTCACCTGTGTCCTTAAATTTACATTTTCTGGCTGCATTTTTCAATCTTGCTCCGAAATTGTCAGTAGGCTCACCTAGTTCCTGTCTGAGGCCTTGAAATTTATATCTGTCTATCCGATGATTTGATTTTGGCTGGAGGTGGGTGCTGAATCTTTCAAAAATTTTGTCTGGGTTTCTGCTGTCCTCTTCACTTAGGTCCCAGCTGTTCAATAAATTTTATCCTTTATCTCCAGCCCATAGAAGGATATAGCTGACCCTCTCCTCTGCACTAGTGCCTTTAGGAAACTGCTGAATGCCGAATTGCACTTTTGTTTAAACTTCTCAAATGCCTCTACGACATCATCAGCTTCCCAATTCACGACGGGCTGTAGCTGTGCATTCATTCCTGTCCCGGCTGACATTTCGACCTTTTTTTTAAGAGTTTTTGGATGAGTCACTCCGTTTTTCTTTTTTTTCTCTCTTCCTCTAATTTGGATCACTTTTCTCAATCTGATGCTGTTAAAAGTGTTGTAGGTTTACTCACAGACACTCGCTGCCACCATGTTTCATCTTTTTGTTGTTTCTGGCTCCCAGAGGTTGGAAAGAATCACACTTTAAACTTGGAAAAAGCTGGAGTCAGTCTTCTTTATTGCAGCACCATGCTTTGAGCTGTGAAACCTGATAAAACTGGTTCTTGTGTTACATATAACATGACTCCCCAGTGGTGACCCCCTATTGGAACACTTACACATAACAACTAGCTGCTGGCTAATCAATTCCTAACATTGCAGATAGTATAACAAGATATACATATATAACACACATGATCGGGACAACATTCCTGCAAGTTCCTCTATATACCATTATGTGGCCTTCCTGACTGTCTGCTGTTTCCTTCCTGGTTCAGTTCCTCGGGATCTTTCCCGCCACTGACGTAGACAGGATTTCCTGCCATATGGTACAGGGGCTGAGGGTTTACAGGTAATGTCACTCAGAACCCAAGTGGAGGGAGCCGGCCCCACCCGGGTTTAACTGAACTCCTTTCAGCTGGACCAGGTTAGCAGTAGGTCAACCTCAGGAGTAGGAAAGTGTCTGGAATAATCTGGCTGAGCTGCCAGGACCAGGAACCCACCTGCCCTCCACCATTGGACGGCAAGCCCACTGGCCGAGTGTGGTCAAATCGCCCAGTCATTCCCACTGACTGCAAGTGATCAGCTTCCCATTGCAAAATTAGCATCTCGAAGCACACAGTAAAATTCATTGAGGTCATCGAGAGAGAGAGCGACAGAGAGTGAGAGACAGAGCGAGAGGGAGACAGACAGAGAGAGACAGAGAGAGAGAGAGAGAGAGGCACAGAGAGAGAGAGAGAGACAGAGAGAGACAGAGAGAGAGAGAGAGAGAGTGACAGAGAGTGAGACAGAGACAGAGAGAGAGTGACAGAGCGAGAGGGAGACAGACAGAGAGAGACAGAGAGAGAGAGACAGAGAGAGAGAGAGGCACAAAGAGAGAGAGAGAGACAGAGAGTGAGACAGAGACAGAGAGAGAGTGACAGAGAGACAAAGCTACAGAGAGTGAGAGAGAGAGGGAGAGAGACAGAGAGAGAGAGTGACAGAGCGATAGAGAGACAGAGAAAGAGAGAGAGTGACACAGAGAGAGAGAGACAGAGAGAGACAGAGAGAGAGAGAGAGAGAGACAAAGCTACAGAGAGTGAGAGAGAGAGAGAGAGAGACAGAGAGAGAGTGACAGAGAGATAGAGAAACAAAGAGAGAGAGAGTGTGACACCAAGAGAGAGACAGAGAGAGAGACAGAGAGAGACAGAGACAGACTGAGAGAGAGACAGAGCGACAGAGAGTGAGACAGAGACAGAGAGAGAGAGAGGCACAGAGAGAGAGAGACAGAGAGTGAGACAGAGACAGAGAGAGAGTGACAGAGAGAGAGAGAGACAGAGAGAGAGTGACAGAGAGATAGAGAGACAGAGAGAGAGAGAGTGTGACACCAAGAGAGAGACAGAGAGAGAGACAGAGAGAGACAGAGAGAGAGAGAGACAGAGCATCAGAGTGAGACAGAGACAGAGAGAGAGCGACACAGAGAGCGGGAGACAGACTGAGAGAGAGACAGAGCGACAGAGAGTGAGACAGAGACAGAGAGAGAGAGAGGCACAGAGAGAGAGAGACAGAGAGTGAGACAGAGACAGAGAGAGAGTGACAGAGAGAGAGGGAGACAGACAGAGAGAGACAGAGAGTGGCACAGAGAGAGAGAGAGAGAGACAAAGCTACAGAGAGTGAGAGAGAGAGAGAGAGCGACAGAGACAGAGAGAGAGTGACAGAGCGATAGAGAGACAGAGAAAGAGAGAGAGTGTGACACAGAGAGAGAGACAGAGAGAGAGAGACAGAGAGAGAGAGAGACAAAGCTACAGAGAGTGAGAGAGAGAGACAGAGAGACAGCGAGAGAGTGACAGAGAGATAGAGAGACAGAGAGAGAGAGTGTGACAGAGAGAGAGAGACAGAGAGACAGAGAGAGAGAGCGACACAGAGAGTGGGAGACAGACTGAGAGAGAGACAGAGCGACAGAGAGTGAGACAGAGACAGAGAGAGAGAGACAGAGATAGAGCGACACAGAGAGCGGGAGACAGACTGAGAGAGACAGAGAGAGACAGAGAGAGAGACAAAGCTAGAGAGAGTGAGAGAGAGACAGAGACAGAGAGAGAGAGCAACAGAGAGAGAGACAGACAGACAGAGAGAGAGAAAGCTACAGAGAGTGAGTGAGAGAGAGAGACTGAGAGAGTGCGAGAGAGAGAAAGAGAGACAGAGAGAGAGAGACAGAGAGAGAAAGAATGAGAGAGAAAGAGAGACAGAGAGAGAGAGAGATACAGAGACCTAGAGAGAGACAGATCCACAGAGAGAGAGAGAGAGTCAGAAAGACAGGGAGAGAAAGAGAAACAGAGAGAGAGAGACAGCAAGACAGAGAGAGAGAGAGGCAGTGACAGAGAGAAAGAGAGAGAGAGACAAAGCCACAGAGAGTGAGAGAGAGAAAGACAGAGAGAGACAGAGAGAGTGAGGGAGAGAGAGAAAGAGAGACAGAGAGAGAGAGACCCAGAGACAGAGCCACAGAGCGTGAAAGAGAGGGAGAAAGAGAGACAGAGAGAGACACAGAGAGAGACAGAGAGAGAAAGAGAGAGCTAGACAGAGACAGAGACAGAGACAGAGAGAGAGAGAGAGACAGAGAGAGAGAGAGAAGCAAAGCCACAGAGAGTGAGAGAGAGAAAGACAGAGAAAGACAGAGAGAGTGAGGGAGAGAGAGAAAGAGAGACAGAGAGAGAGAGACCCAGAGACAGAGACAGAGCCACAGAGCGTGAAAGAGAGGGAGAAAGAGAGACAGAGAGAGACAGAGAGAGTGAGAGGAGAGAAAGAAAGAGAAAGAGAGAGTCAGAGAGACCCAGATCCACAGAGAGAGGGTGAGAAAGATAGAAAGGGAGACAGCTACACACAGAGAGAGACAGAGTCACAGAGAGTGAGAGAAAAAGCCACTGAGAGTGAGAAAGAAAGGACAGTAGAGTCATAGAGAGATACAGCACTGAAACAGGCCCTTCAGCCCACCAAGTCTGTGCCAACCATTTATACTAATCCTACATTAATCTCCTACCTACACTAGGGGCAATTTATAATGGCCAATTTACCTATAAACCTGCAAGTCTTTGGCTGTGGGAGGAAACCGGAGCACCCGGAGGAAACCCACACAGTCACAGGGAGAACTTGCAAACTCCACACAGGCAGTACCCAGAACTGAACCTGGGTCACTGGAGCTGTGAGGCTGCGGTGCTAACCACTGTGCCACTGTGCTGCCCAAGTAAGAGAGAGAGAGAGACAGACAGAGAAGGAGAGACAGAGAGAGTGAGAAATAAAGAGAGAGAAAGAATGAGAGAGAAAGAGAGACATAGAGACAGAGAGGCCCAGAGAGAGACAGAGCCACAGAGAGTGAAAAAGGGAGAGAGAGAGAGAGAAAGAGAGACAGGGAGAGAAAGAGAAACAGAGAGAGAGGCAGCAAGACAGACAGAGAGAGAGAGAAAGAGAGAGAGACAGAGAGAGAGAGAGACAGGGAGAGAGAGAGAGAGAGACAAAGCCACAGAGAGTGAGAGAGAAAGAGAGTCAGAGAGACAGGGAGAGAAAAAGAAACAGAGAGAGAGAGAGACAGACAGCAAGACAGAGAGAGAGAGAGAGAGAGAGAGAGAGAGAAAGAAAGACAGACGCAGAGGGAGTGAGAGAGAAAATGAGAGAGACACACACACACAAAGAGAGAGTGTGTGACAGACAGCGACAGTCAGACAGAGAGTGTGTGACAGAGAGAGAGAGACAAACAGAGAGTGTGACAGAGAGAGAAGCAGACAGACAGACAAAGAAAGAGTGTGTGAGAGAGAGAGACAGACCGAGACAGACAGAGAGAGAAAGAGCGACAGACAGAGAGACAAAAAGAGTGTGTGTGACAGAGACAGAGGGAGTGTGTGACAGACAGAGACAGATAGAGAGAGAGATAGTGTGTGACAGAGAGAATCAGATAGAGAGTGTATGTGACAGACAGAGCGATAGAGAGAGAGAGAGAGTGTGTGTGACAGAGAGTGTGTGACAGAGAGAGACAAACAGAGAGTGTGAAAGAGCGAGAGGCAGAGTCAGACAGACAAAGAGAGTGTGTGTGTGTGAGACAGAGAGAGACAGACAGACAGAGAGACAAAAAGAGAGTGTGTGACAAACAGAGACAGAGATAGAGCGTTTGTGACAGAGAGACAGAGAGAGAGAGTGTGACAGATGGAGTGACAGAGAGAGAGAGAGAGAGAGAGTGTGACAGAGAGAGAGAGACAGAGGCAGAAAGAGAGAGAGGAGGAGTGTGTGACAGACAGAGACAGACAGAGAGAGAGTGTGACAGAGAGACAGAGACAGGGAGACAAACAGAGAGTGTGACAGAGAGAGACAGATAGACAGAGAGAGAGTGTGTGACAGTGAAAGATAGAGAGAGAGAGTGTGACAGAGAGACAGACAAAGCGAGGGTGTGTGACACAGAGAGAGACAGATGGACAGAGAGAGAGAGTGACAGACAGAGAGAGTGAGAGAGTGACAGAGAGACAGATAGACAGAGAGAGAGTGTGTGACAGTGAAAGATATAGAGAGAGAGTGTGACAGACAGAGACACAGAGACAGGGAGAGAGTGTGTGACAGAGAGACAGACAAAGCGAGGGTGTGTGACACAGAGAGACAGATGGACAGAGAGAGAGAGAGAGAGAGTGTGACAGACAGAGACAGATAGAGAGAGTGAGACAGTGACAGAGAGACAGATAGACAGAGAGAGAGTGTGTGACAGTGAGAGACAGGGAGAGAATGTGTGACAGAGAGACAGACAAAGCTAGGGTGTGTGACACAGAGAGACAGATAGACACAGAGAGAGAGAGAGAGAGAGAGAGAAAGAGAGAGAGAGAGAGAGAAAGAGAGACAAAGCCACAGAGAGTGAGAGAGAGAAAGACAGAGAGAGACAGACAGAGAGAGTGAGAGAGTGACAGAGAGACAGATAGACAGAGAGAGAGTGTGTGACAGTGAGAGACAGGGAGAGAATGTGTGACAGAGAGACAGACAAAGCTAGGGTGTGTGACACAGAGAGACAGATAGACAGAGAGAGACAGACAGACAGAGAGAGAAAGAGCGACAAAGCCACAGAGAGTGAGAGAGAGAAAGACAGAGAGAGACAGACAGAGAGAGTGAGAGTGTGACAGAGAGACAGAGAGAGAGAGAGAGTGTGACAGAGAGAAACAGAGACACAGAGTGTGATGACAAACAGAGAGAGAGAGAGTGTGTCAAAGAGAGAGAGTGTGTGATGATGGATAGAGAGAGTGTGTGATGACAGACACAGAGAGAGAGGTGGAGACTCTGGATGGATGGATCCCAGAAATGGGATCAAGATTCAGTTCCTGGAGGGATGTGGGACTGACTAGAGTTAGAAGCTGTTGGGACGAGCAGCAGAAATTGGGATGATGGGGAAAGTGAGCACTTTTGGAGGCAATTTCATAGTGTACAAGCGGAAAGCAGATCAACAATTTTACTCACCAAATTCCCTTCAGATCGTCTGCACCAGCTTCTGCACTAAATGTTAAATATTACAACATCAATCTGCCCTTTGGCAAGTCAGCCAATACAGGTGGGAATCTGCTTTTAACACAGGACACTGACCGACTGAAAGAGCTCCTCAAGGTCTCCCGTGACAGAACTTTGCTGCTATGGTGCAATCACTACACAGTTTACCAAGGGTTCAGGGACACTCTCTACACACAGAGGCCTCGCTCTCGATAAAAAACATTGTCAAGCAGAGCACGGAGGCCGAGCTCTCGATAAAGCCTGAGTAAATTCACAAATACTCACAGAGGCCTAGCTCTCGATAAAAAACATTGTCAAGCAGAGCACAGAGGCCGAGCTCTCGAAAAAGCATGAGTAAATTCACAAATACTCACAGAGGCCCAGCTCTCGATAAAGCCGGAGTGAATTCACAAATACTCACAGAGGCCTAGCTCTCGATAAAGCCTGAGTAAATTCACAAATACTCACAGAGGCCCAGCTCTCGATAAAGCCTGAGTGAATTCACAAATGCCCACAGAGGCCTAGCTCTCGATAAAACCTGAGTAAATTCACAAATACTCACAGAGGCCTAGCTCTCGATAAAACCTGAGTGAATTCACAAATACTCACAGAGGCCGAGCTCTCGATAAAGCCTGAGCAAATTCACAAATACTCACAGAGGCCGAGCTCTCGATAAAGCCTGAGTGAATTCACAAATGCCCACAGAGGCCTAGCTCTCGATAAAGCCTGAGTGAATTCACAAATATCCACAGAGGTCTAGCTCTCGATAAAGCCTGAGTGAATTCACAAATACCCACAGAGGCCTAGCTCTCGATAAAGCCTGAGTAAATAAATACTCACAGAGGCCTAGCTCTCGATAAAGCCTGAGTAAATAAACAAATACTCACAGAGGCCTAGCTCTCGATAAAGCCTGAGTAAATAAACAAATACTCACAGAGGCCTAGCTCTCGATAAAGCCTGAGTAAATAAACAAATACTCACAGAGGCCTAGCTCTCGATAAAGCCTGAGTAATAAACAAATACTCACAGAGGCCTAGCTCTCGATAAAGCCTGAGTGAATTCAAAAATACTCACAGAGGCCTAGCTCTCGAAAAAGCCTGAGTAAATAAACAAATACTCACAGAGGCCTAGCTCTCGATAAAGCCTGAGTAAATAAGCAAATACTCACAGAGGCCTAGCTCTCGATAAAGCCTGAGTAAATAAACAAATACTCACAGAGGCCTAGCTCTCGATAAAGCCTGAGTAAATAAACAAATACTCACAGAGGCCTAGCTCTCGATAAAGCCTGAGTGAATTCAAAAATACTCACAGAGGCCTAGCTCTCAAAAAAGCCTGAGTAAATAAACAAATACTCACAGAGGCCTAGCTCTCGATAAAGCCTGAGTAAATAAACAAATACTCACAGAGGCCTAGCTCTCGATAAAGCCTGAGTAAATAAACAAATACTCACAGAGGCCTAGCTCTCGATAAAGCCTGAGTGAATTCAAAAATACTCACAGAGGCCTAGCTCTCAAAAAAGCCTGAGTAAATAAACAAATACTCACAGAGGCCTAGCTCTCGATAAAGCCTGAGTAAATAAACAAATACTCACAGAGGCCTAGCTCTCGATAAAGCCTGAGTGAATTCAAAAATACTCACAGAGGCCTAGCTCTCAAAAAAGCCTGAGTAAATAAACAAATACTCACAGAGGCCTAGCTCTCGATAAAGCCTGAGTAAATAAACAAATACTCACAGAGGCCTAGCTCTCGATAAAGCCTGAGTAAATAAACAAATACTCACAGAGGCCTAGCTCTCGATAAAGCCTGAGTAAATAAACAAATACTCACAGAGGCCCAGCTCTCGATAAAGCCTGAGTAAATAAACAAATACTCACAGAGGCCTAGCTCTCGATAAAGCCTGAGTAAATAAACAAATACTCACAGAGGCCTAGCTCTCGATAAAGCCTGAGTGAATTCACAAATACTCACAGAGGCCTAGCTCTCGATAAAGCCTGAGTAAATAAACAAATACTCACAGAGGCCTAGCTCTCGATAAAGCCTGAGTGAATTCACAAATACTCACAGAGGCCCAGCTCTCGATAAAGCCTAAATGAATTCACAAATGCCCACAGAGGCCTAGCTCTCGATAAAGCCTGAGTAAATAAACAAATACTCACAGAGGCCTAGCTCTCGATAAAGCCTGAGTAAATAAACAAATACTCACAGAGGCCTAGCTCTCGATAAAGCCTGAGTAAACTCACAAATGACCACAGAGGCCTAGCTCTCTATTTCAGGGTCGACAGAGAGAAACTATTTCCTCTAGTCAGGCAGGGAGTCCAGAACAAGGAGGCAGAACCTAAAAATTGGAGCTAGGCCGTTCAGGGGTGAAATCAGGAAGCATTTCTTCACACAAAGAGGAGTGGGAATCTGGAACTGTCTCCCCCAAAAAGCTATCGAGGCTGGAGGCGGTCAACTGGAAATTTCGCAACTGAGATGGATAGATTCTTGTTGGGGAAGGGGGTTAAGTGTTACGGAACCAAGGTGGGGAAATGGAGTTAAGATACAGATCAGCTGTCAGTGCGTAACTGTCTTGTCACTGAGTCATTAGGTCATGGGATTGGGTCACCACTTCAGAGGCTTAAGACCATAATCCAGGCTGAAACTCCCAGTGCTGTACTGAGGGAGTGCTGCACTGTCAGACGGTCAGTACTGAGGCAGTGCTGCACTGTCGGAGGGTCAGTACTGAGGGCTTGCTGCACTGTCGGAGGGTCAGTATTGAGGGAGTGCTGCACTGTCGGAGGGTCAGTATTGAGGGCTTGCTGCACTGTCGGAGGGTCAGTAATGAGGGAGTGCTGCACTGTTGGAGCGTCAGTATTGAGGGCTTGCTGCACTGTCGGAGGGTCAGTAATGAGGGAGTGCTGCACTGTTGGAGCGTCAGTATTGAGGGAATGCTGCACTGTCGGAGGGTCAGTAATAAGGGAGTGCTGCATTGTCGGAGGGTCAGTACTGAGGGAGTGCTGCACTGTTGGAGGGTCAGTACTGAGGGAGTGCTGCACTGTTGGATGGTCAGTAATGAAGGAGTGCTGCACTGTTGGAGGGTCAGTACTGAGGGAGTGCTGCACTGTTGGAGGGTCAGTATTGAGGGAATGGTGCACTGTTGGAGGGTCAGTACTGAGGCAGTGCTGCACTGTTGGAGAGTCAGTACTGAGGGAGTGCTGCACTGTTGGAGGATCAGTACTGAGGGAGTGCTGCACTGTTGGAGGGTCAGTAATGAAGGAGTGTTGCACTGTTGGAGGGTCAGTACTGAGGGAGTGCTGCACTGTCGGATGGTCAGTACTGAGGGAATGCTGCACTGTCGGAGGGTCAGTACTGAAGGAGTGCTGCACTGTCGATGGATCAGTAATGAGGGAGTGCTGCACTGTTGGAGGGTCAGTACTGAGGGAGTGCTGCACTGTCGGAAGGTCAGTACTGAGAGAGTGCTGCACTGTCAGAGGGTCAGTACTGAGGGAGTGCTACACTGTTGGAGAGTCAGTACTGAGGGAGTGCTGCACTGTTGGAGGGTCAGTACTGACGCAGCGCTGCACGGTCGGAGGGTCAGTACTGAGGGAGTGCTGCACTGTCAGAAGGTCAGTAATGAGGGAGTGCTACACTGTTGGAGGGTCAGTACTGAGGTAGTGCTGCACTGTTGGAGGATCAGTAATGAGGGAGTGCTGCACTGTTGGAGGGTCAGTACTGAGGGAGTGCTGCACTGTTGGAGGATCAGTAATGAGGGAATGCTGCACTGTCAGAGGTCAGTACTGAGGGAGTGCTGCACTGTCAGAGGGTCAGTACTGAGGGAGTGCTGCACTGTCGGAGGGTCAGTACTGAGGGAGTGCTGCACTGTCGGAGGTTCAGTACTGAGGGAGTGCTGCACAGTCAGAGGGTCAGTACTGAGGGAGTGCTGCACTGTCGGAGGTTCAGTACTGAGGGAGGGCTGCACAGTCAGAGGGTCAGTACTGAGGGAGTGCTGCACTGTTGGAGGGTCAGTAATGAGGGAGTGCTGCACTGTTGGAGGGTCAGTAATGAGGGAGTGCTGCACTGTTCGAGGGTCAGTACTGAGGGAGAGCTGCACTGTTGGAGGGTCAGTACTGAGGGAATACTGCACTGTCGGAGGATCAGTCCTGAGGGAGTGCTGCACTGTTCGAGGATCAGTACTGAGGGAGTGCTGCACTGTCAGAGGATCAGTACTGAGGGAGTGCTGCACAGTCGGAGGGTCAGTATTGAGGGAGTGCTGCACTGTTGGAGGGTCAGTAATGAGGGAGTGCTGCACTGTTGGAGGGGCAGTAATGAGGGAGTGCTGCACTGTTGGAGGGTCAGTACTGAGGGAGAGCTGCACTGTTGGAGGGTCAGTACTGAGGGAATGCTGCACTGTCGGAGGATCAGTACTGAGGGAGTGCTGCACGGTCAGAGGGTCAGTACTGAGGGAGTGCTGCACTGTCGGAGGGTCAGTACTGAGGGAGTGCTGCACTGTCAGAGGGTCAGTACTGAGGGAGTGCTGCACTGTCGGAGGGTCAGTACTGAGGGAGTGCTGCACTGTCGGAGGGTCAGTACTGAGGGAGTGCTGCACTGTCACAGGTTCAGTACTGAGGGAGTGCTGCACAGTTGGAGGGTCAGTACTGAGGGAGTGCTGCACTGTTCGAGGATCAGTACTGAGGGATTGCTGCATGGTTGGAGGGTCAGTATTGAGGGAATGCTGCAATGTCTGAGGGACATTGCTGAAGGAGTGCTGCACTGTTGGAGGGTCAGTAATGAGGGAGTGCTGCACTGTTGGAGCGTCAGTACTGAGGGAGTGCTGCCCTGTTGGAGGGTCAGTACTGAGGGAATGCTGCACTGTCGGAGGATCAGTCCTGAAGGAGTGCTGCACTGTTCGAGGATCAGTACTGAGGGAGTGCTGCACTGTTGAAGGGTCAGTACTGAGGGAGTGCTGCATTGTCAGAGGGTCAGTACTGAGGGAGTGCTGCACTGTCGGAGGATCAGTTCTGAGGGAGTGCTGCACTGTCGGAGGGTCAGTACTGAGGGAGTGCTGCACTGTCAGAGGATCAGTACTGAGGGCTTGCTGCACTGTCGGAGGGTCAGTACTGAGGGAGTGCTGCACTGTCAGAGGGTCAGTACTGAGGGAGAGCTGCACTGTTGGAGGGTCAGTAATGAGGGAGTGCTGCACTGTTCGAGGGTCAGTACTGAGGGAGAGCTGCACTGTTGGAGGGTCAGTACTGAGGGAATGCTGCACTGTCGGAGGATCAGTCCTGAGGGAGTGCTGCACTGTTCGAGGATCAGTACTGAGGGATTGCTGCATGGTTGGAGGGTCAGTATTGAGGGAATGCTGCAATGTCTGAGGGACATTGCTGAAGGAGTGCTGCACTGTTGGAGGGTCAGTAATGAGGGAGTGCTGCACTGTTGGAGCGTCAGTACTGAGGGAGTGCTGCCCTGTTGGAGGGTCAGTACTGAGGGAATGCTGCACTGTCGGAGGATCAGTCCTGAAGGAGTGCTGCACTGTTCGAGGATCAGTACTGAGGGAGTGCTGCACTGTTGAAGGGTCAGTACTGAGGGAGTGCTGCATTGTCAGAGGGTCAGTACTGAGGGAGTGCTGCACTGTCGGAGGATCAGTTCTGAGGGAGTGCTGCACTGTCGGAGGGTCAGTACTGAGGGAGTGCTGCACTGTCAGAGGATCAGTACTGAGGGCTTGCTGCACTGTCGGAGGGTCAGTACTGAGGGAGTGCTGCACTGTCAGAGGGTCAGTACTGAGGGAGAGCTGCACTGTTGGAGGGTCAGTAATGAGGGAGTGCTGCACTGTTCGAGGGTCAGTACTGAGGGAGAGCTGCACTGTTGGAGGGTCAGTACTGAGGGAATGCTGCACTGTCGGAGGATCAGTCCTGAGGGAGTGCTGCACTGTTCGAGGATCAGTACTGAGGGAATGCTGCACTGTCAGAGGATCAGTACTGAGGGAGTGCTGCACTGTCGGAGGGTCAGTATTGAGGGAGTGCTGCACTGTTGGAGGGTCAGTAATGACGGAGTGCTGCACTGTTGGAGGGTCAGTAATGAGGGAGTGCTGCACTGTTGGTGGGTCAGTAATGAGGGAGAGCTGCACTGTTGGAGGGTCAGTACTGAGGGAATCCTGCACTGTCGGAGGATCAGCACTGAGGGAGTGCTGCACTATTCGAGGATCAGTACTGAGGGAGTGCTGCACTGTCAGAGGATCAGTACTGAGGGAGTGCTGCACTGTCGGAGGGTCAGTACTGAGGGAGTGCTGCACTGTCAGAGGGTCAGTACTGAGGGATGCTGCACTGTCGGAGGGTCAGTACTGAGGGCTTACTGCACTGTCGGAGGGTCAGTACTGAGGGAGTGCTGCACTGTCACAGGGTCAGTACTGAGGGAGTGCTGCACTGCCGAGGGTCAGTACTGAGGGAGTGCTGCACTGTCAGAGGGTCAGTACTGAGGGAGTGCTGCACAGTTGGAGGGTCAGTACTGAGGGAGTGCTGCACTGTCAGAGGGTGAGCACTGAGGGAGTGTTGCACTGTCGGAGGATCAGTACTGAGGGAGTGCTGCACTGTTGGAGGGTCAGTACTGAGGGAGTGCTGCACTGTCGGAGGTTCAGTACTGAGGGAGTGCTGCACTGTTGGAGGGTCAGTAATGAGGGAGTGCTGCACTGTTGGAGGGTCAGTACTGAGGGAGTGCTGCACTGTTGGAGGGTCAGTACTGAGGGAATGCTGCACTGTCGGAGGATCAGTCCTGAGGGAGTGCTGCACTGTTCGAGGATTAGTACTGAGGGAGTGCTGCACTGTTGGAGGGTCAGTATTGAGGGAATGCTGCACTGTCTGAGGGACATTGCTGAAGGAGTGCTGCACTGTTGGAGGGTCAGTAATGAGGGAGTGCTGCCCTGTTGGAGCGTCAGTACTGAGGGAGTGCTGCCCTGTTGGAGGGTCAGTACTGAGGGAATGCTGCACTGTCGGAGGATCAGTCCTGAAGGAGTGCTGCACTGTTCGAGGATCAGTACTGAGGGAGTGCTGCACTGTCAGAGGATCAGTACTGAGGGAGTGCTGCACTGTCGGAGAGTCAGTACTGAGGGAGTGCTGCACTGTCAGAGGGTCAGTACTGAGGGATTGCTGCACTGTCGGAGGGTCAGTACTGAGGGAGTGCTGCACTGTCAGAGGGTCAGTACTGAGGGATTGCTGCACTGTTGGAGGGTCAGTATTGAGGAAATGCCGCTCTGTCAGAGGGTCAGTAATGAGGGAGTGCTGCACTGTTGGAGGGTCAGTACTGAGGGAGTGCTGCACTGTCAGAGGGTCAGTACTGAGGGAATGCTGCACTGTCGGAGGGTCAGTACTGAGGAATGCTGCACTGTCGGAGGCTCAGTACTGAGGGAGTGCTGCACTGTCGGAGGGTCAGTACTGAGGGAGTGCTGCACTGTCGGAGGGTCAGTACTGAGGCAGTGCAGCACTGTCGGAGGATCAGTAATGAGGGAGTGCTGCACTGTAGGAGGATCAGTAATGAGGGAGTGCTGCACTGTTGGAGGGTCAGTACTGAGGTAGTGCTGCACTGTCGGAGGATCAGTAATGAGGGAGTGCTGCACTGTTGGAGGGTCAGTACTGAGGGAGTGCTGCACTGTTGGAGGGTCAGTACTGACGCAGCGCTGCACGGTCGGAGGGTCAGTACTGAGGGAGTGCCACACTGTCGGAGGGTCAGTACTGATGGAGTGCCGCACTGTCGGAGGCTCAGCACTGAGGGAGTGCTGCACTGTCGGAGGGTCAGTACTGAGGGAGTGCTGCACTGTCGGAGGGTCAGTACTGAGGGAGTGCTGCACTGTCGGAGGGTCAGTACTGAGGGAGTGCCGCACTGTCGGAGGCTCAGCACTGAGGGAGTGCTGCACTGTCGGAGGGTCAGTACTGAGGGAGTGCTGCACTGTCGGAGGGTCAGTACTGAGGGAGTGCTGCACTGTCGGAGGGTCAGTACTGAGGGAGTGCTGCACTGTTGGAGGGTCAGTACTGAGGGAGTGCTGCACTGTTGGAGGGTCAGTACTGAGGGAGTGCTGCACTGTTCGAGGTCTTTCTGATTAGATATTAAACCGAGCTTCCATCTGCCCTCTCAGATGGATGTCGAGGATCCCACGGCCACTATTGTGAAGCCTAACCTGGAAATCGTTTGGTTCTATATTCCCATCCCGAGGTGTTGCCTCATTCCTGTGACCTCAATCCAGGAAGGACTGAAAAAGCAAAGCAAAATACTGCAGATGCTGGAAATCTGAAATAAAAACAGAAAGTGTTGGAAATACTCAGCAGGTCAGGCAGCATCTGTGGAGAAAGTTGAGGATGTGACTGGTTGTAAGGAAATACAGAGGGAGGGAAGGGGGAAGGGGAGAAGAGAGCAAAAGGGAAGGTGTATAATAGGGTGGAAGGAGGTGAGATTAAATAACAAAAATGATCATGGTACAGGGTCGGAGAGGATGGTTAATGGACAATAGATTAACCTGGGGGAGGTGTAAATGGTAACAGCAAGAACATCAATCGCAACTGCTGTCTGAAATGATGGGAGCGGTGGTTATAATCTCAAATTGTTAAACTCTATGTTCAGTCTGGAAGGCTGTTAAGTGCTGTTCCTCGGGTTCATGTTAATCTTTACTGGAACAGTGTAGGAAAACGAGGACAGAGAAGTCAGACTGAGGGAGAGTAACGGAGAATTAAAGACCCAAGTTAGCTCCTTCCTCCCGCTCCACCCAGTGCGAAATACAGATACGGATACGGGCGAGTTGTCAATGCTGCCTGGTCAAATAGCACATTCCGGAACTGGCCGGGACGGGAGTGGTCGGCATCTAGAGGAGAATAGGGGTCTTCGGGATGCAAAGTTTGTGATTGGAGGGAGCAGGGTGGAGCTGGGAACCAGAGAGAGAGAGAGAGAGAGAGAGAGGAGTTCAGTGATCACAATGGGAATCAGGGACCGAGACTGATAGATTGTTCTTGGGGAAAGGCGATCGAGGAGTAGGGGGGAAATGGTGGGGGAGTGGAGTTGAGGTACAGAGCGACCGAGACGTGATTGAATGGAGAACAGGCTGGAGAGGGCCTCCCACAAAACCCCCACCACCATCGACTTTGCCCCGCCCATGGTTTGAGAAACCCCCCCGCCAGCCTTTCTAGCGGAGAAAGTTCCAGATTCCCACTCCCCTTTGTGTGAAGAAATGCTTCCTGACCTCACCCCTGAACGGCCTGGCTCCGATTTTAAGGTTCTGCCCCCTTGTTCTGGAATCTCCCCCCCTCCGACCAGAGGGAATCGTTTCTCCCTATCGACCCAATCGAATCCTTTAATCATCTTAAACCCCTCGATTAGATCAACCTCCTTTAATCACCTACACGCGAGGGAATTCAAAGCCCAGTTGAGATGTGGAACTCGCTCCTACAGGGAGTGGTTGAGGTGAATAGTATTGATGCATTTAAGGGGAAGCTGGATAAACACATGAGGGAGAAAGGAAAAGAAGGATATGGTGATGGGGTGAGAGGGAGAGGGAGGTAGGAGGATGGGCTGAATGGCCTGTTTCTGCAATGTAAAATTCCTTGTAATTCTGTGTATTCCTATCAGTGACGGAGATGCTCGGAACGTTTGTTTTCGTGAACTGTACAACCTTGCGACTTGTAAACAAAAGCAGAGATACGCGGCTGTTGGAAGCCTTTGTACGAGAAGGCGTTTGAGCTGTATAAACATCTCCCTGCCCCCTGCCTTTCAACAACATTCCTCCGCTAGTAAGAATTCCTGGATCTGTTTTGGCGTTCCCTCAGTGTGTGACTGGGGCTGGGTCATTCATTAACCGTGCCGAGATTCCCAGTAAACGACAGAAAGGGTCAAAGCCATTCTGAACGAGGCCTCACTCCCAGATCAGGAGGTTAAGCCGTACATTGATCGTATGAATATCTTTACAGGAACACCATCTCGTTTTAAACAATAACAATCTGTATTTATATATCGGCTGTAAAGGAAATAATTTGGACCCCGAGCCGTATGAGGTGATATTAGGGACTAGCGCCCAAAAGCTCGGTCAAAGAGGTCGGTTTTTAAGGAGTGTCTTAAAGGAGGAGAGAGAGGAGGCGGAGAGGTTTAGGGAGGGAATCCCAGAGCTCAGGGCCCCCCAGGCAGCTGAAGGCACGGCCGCCAATGGTGGAGCGATGGGAATCGGGGGATGGGCAAGAGGCCGGAATTGGAGGAGCGCAGAGATCTCGCAGGGTTGCAGGGGCTGGAGGAGGTTATAGAGATAGGGAGGGTTGTAGGGGCTGGAGGAGGTTACAGAGATAGGGAGGGCTGTAGTGACTGGAAAAGGTTACAGAGATAGGGAGGGTTGTAGGGGCTGGAGGGGGTTACAGAGATGGGGAGGGTTGTAGGGGCTGGAGGAGGTTACAGAGATAGGGAGGGTTGTAGGGGCTGGAGGAGGTTACAGAGATAGGGAGGGTTGTAGGGGCTGGAGGAGGTTACAGAGATAGGGAGGGTTGTAGGGGCTGGAGGAGGTTACAGAGATAGGGAGGGTGTGAGGAGGCCATGGTGTGATCTGAAAACAAGGATGTAAATTTTAAACTCGAGGTGTTGCTGGATTGGGAGCCAGTTTAGGTCTGTGAGTAGCAGGGGGTGATGAGGGAACGGGACTTGGTGTGAGTTAGGACACGAAGGGGCAGCAGAGTTATGGATGATCTCAAGTTTACAGAGGGTAGAATGTGGGGGAGCTGTCAGGAGAGCGTTGGAATAGTCAAGTCGAGAGGTAACGAAGGCAGGAATGAGGGTTTCAGCAGCAGATGATCTGAGACGGGGCGGGGTCGGGCAATGTTAACGCTGAACCCACAGACAATGGAATGCTGACTCTTCGAAACCTGGGAATAGGAGGCGAACATTCAGCCTGTTCCACCAGTCATTCTCAGTACTGACCCTCCGACAGTGCAGAACTCCCTCAGTACTGACCCTCCGACAGTGCAGCACTCCCTCAGTACTGACCCTCTGACAGTGTAGCACTCCCTCAGTACTGACCCTCTGACAGTACAGCACTCCCTCAGTACTGACCCTCCGACAGTGCAGCACTCCCTCAGTACTGACCCTCTGACCGTGCAGCACTCCCTCAGTACTGACCCTCCGACAGTGCAGCACTCCCTCAGTACTGACCCTCCGACAGTGCAGCACTCCCTCAGTACTGACCCTCTGACCGTGCAGCACTCCCTCAGTACTGACCCTCCGACAGTGCAGCACTCCCTCAGTACTGACCCTCCGACAGTGCAGCACTCCCTCAGTACTGACCCTCCGACAGTGCGGCACTCCCTCAGTACTGACCCTCTGACCGTGCAGCACTCCCTCAGTACTGACCCTCCGACAGTGTAGCACTCCCTCAGTACTGACCCTCCGACAGTGCAGCACTCCCTCAGTACTGACCCTCCGACAGTGCGGCACTCCCTCAGTACTGACCCCCCGACAGTGCGGCACTCCCTCAGTACTGACCTTCCGACAGTGCAGCACTCCCTCAGTACTGACCCTCTGACAGTGCGGCACTCCCTCAGTACTGACCCCCCGACAGTGCGGCACTCCCTCAGTACTGACCCTCCGACAGTGCAGCACTCCCTCAGTACTGACCCTCCGACAGTGCGGCACTCCCTCAGTACTGACCCTCCGACAGTGCGGCACTCCCTCAGTACTGACCCTCCGACAGTGCAGCACTCCCTCAGTACTGACCCTCCGACAGTGCAGCACTCCCTCAGTACTGACCCTCCGACAGTGCAGCACTCCCTCAGTACTGACCCTCTGACAGTGCAGCACTCCCTCAGTACTGACCCTCCGACAGTGCGGCACTCCCTCAGTACTGACCCTCCGACAGTGCAGCACTCCCTCAGTACTGACCCTCCGACAGTGCAGCACTCCCTCAGTACTGACCCTCCGACAGTGCAGCACTCCCTCAGTACTGACCCTCCGACAGTGCGGCACTCCCTCAGTACTGACCCTCCGACAGTGCGGCACTCCCTCAGTACTGACCCTCCGACAGTGCGGCACTCCCTCAGTACTGACCCTCCGACAGTGCGGCACTCCCTCAGTACTGACCCTCCGACAGTGCGGCACTCCCTCAGTACTGACCTTCTGACAGTTCAGCACTCCCTCAGTACTGACCCTCTGACAGTGCAGCACTCCCTCAGTACTGACCCTCTGACAGTGCAGCACTCCCTCAGTACTGACCCTCCGACAGTGCAGCACTCCCTCAGTACTGGTACTGGGATTGGAAGGCACGCCCTTTGACTCAGAGGTCAGTTTCCCCTCCAAGCCAGGGTTCCCCAGTTGGTGTAACGGGAGCAGATGTTTGAGTCCCCGTTAGTTGCAGTCGGACTGTGCTGATGTGAAATATAATGTGAGCCGTGGGCCCAAGCGGAGGGATAGGGGGGACAATTGCCAGTCCGTGCTATGTCTGTGAGGCAGCTTTCTGTGTTTAAACCACCATTTAATCCCTGTTACACATTCCTGCCCGGGAATTCTCTCAGACTGCAAGAACTATTCAGATTGCCTCTTTTATTATTTACCGACTGCGCCCAGCAGCTCTCAGATGTTCAAAGTTAATTAAAGATCCCTTCATTATGGGTCTGACAATGAGTCGCATCAAAGTGTGAATCACAAGGTAGAAAGTTGTTTTTTCAGTGAGGAATCCGGGAGCTGTATAGTCTGCTAATCATTAACAAAGTCCGCCCCGTTCTGCAGAAACAGTCAGAACTTTGTGTACTCGAAGCTTTCTGTAACTCTGCATTTTTATGTGTGTCTTTACAATATTACAAAGTATTTACAGGCGAGCAGTGAGTCATGCAGCCGCCTGTCCGTGTCTCCCACCTTATCCTTCGATTCCTTTCTCCCTCGTGTGTTTATCCAGCTTCCCCTTAAATACATCGATACGATTCACCTCAACCACTCCCTGTGGGAGCGAGTTCCACATTCTCACCACTCTCTGGGGAAAGAGGTTTTTCCGGAATTCCCATGTGTATGTGTGTGTGAGTGTGAGTGTGAGTGAGGGTATGATTGTGTGAGTGAGGATATGAGTGTGAGTGAGGATATGAGTGTGAGTGAGGGTCTGATTGTGTGAGTGTGAGTGAGGATATGAGTGTGAGTGAGGGTCTGATTGTGTGAGTGAGGGTCTGATTGTGTGAGTGTGAGTGAGGATATGAGTGTGAGTGAGGGTATGATTGTGTGAGTGTGAGTGAGGATATGAGTGTGAGTGAGGGTATGATGTGTGAGTGTGAGTGAGGGTATGAGTGTCAGTGTGTGAATGTGACTGAGTGTGTGAGTGTGAATGTGTGAGTGAGTGAATTAGTGTGAGTGTGAATGTGTGAATGTGTGAGTGAGTGTATCAGTGAGTGTATCAGTGTGTGTGAGTGTGAATGTGTGAGTGAGTGTATCAGTGTGTGTGAGTGTGAGTGAGTGTGAATGTGTGAATGTGTGAGTGAGTGTATCAGTGTGTGTGAGTGTGAGTGAGTGTGTGAATGTGTGAATGTGTGAGTGAGTGTATCAGTGTGTGTGAGTGAGTGTGTGAGTGTGAATGTGTGAGTGAGTGCATCAGTGTGTGTGAGTGTGAATGTGTGAGTGAGTGTATCAGTGTGTGTGTGAGTGAGTGAGTGTGAATGTGTGAGTGAGTGTATCAGTGTGTGTGAGTGTGAGTGAGTGTGTGGGTAAGTGTGAGTGTGTGGGTAAGTGAGAGTGTGTGAGAGTATGTGTGTGTGTGTGAGAGTGTGAGTGAAGTTATGAGTGTGTGTGAGTGAGTGTGAGTAATGTTCTAAGTCTGAGTGTGTTTGAGTGTGACTGAGTGAGGGTATGAGTGTGAGTGTACGAGTGTGAGTGTCTGTGAGAGTCTCTGTCCCTTTTCTCTCCTCCAGCAGCTCAGAACAGTTGAAGACCTGAGATTGACCATATACAGAAATAACAGCAGACCATTTGAAAGCAGTGATGAAGATCTAGTCTGTGGATCAGAGAGAAGTGAAATCTGCCTGAAAACAGGCTTGACAATAAACCGACTCATTAATTACTGGTGATTGTTCATTGTACATCTTGCAGTTCTGGGTCCGAGCTCTGTAGTAATGTTATGTGGGTAGGACCTCACGGTTCTGGGTCCGGGCTCAGTAGTAATGTTATGTGGGTAGGACCTCGCGGTTCTGGGTCCGAGCTCTGTAGTAATGTGATGTGGGTAGGACCTCACGGTTCTGGGTCCGGGCTCAGTAGTAATGTTATGTGGGTAGGACCTCACGGTTCTGGGTCCGAGCTCTGTAGTAATGTTATGTGGGTAGGACCTCGCGGTTCTGGGTCCGAGCTCTGTAGTAATGTGATGTGGGTAGGACCTCACGGTTCTGGGTCCGGGCTCTGTAGTAATGTTATGTGGGTAGGACCTCACGGTTCTGGGTCCGAGCTCTGTAGTAATGTTATGTGGGTAGGACCTCACGGTTCTGGGTCCGAGCTCTGTAGTAATGTTATGTGGGTAGGACCTCGCGGTTCTGGGTCCGAGCTCTGTAGTAATGTGATGTGGGTAGGACCTCACGGTTCTGGGTCCGGGCTCTGTAGTAATGTTATGTGGGTAGGACCTCACGGTTCTGGGTCCGAGCTCTGTAGTAATGTTATGTGGGTAGGACCTCACGGTTCTGGGTCCGAGCTCTGTAGTAATGTTATGTGGGTAGGACCTCGCGGTTCTGGGTCCGGGCTCTGTAGTAATGTGATGTGGGTAGGACCTCGCGGTTCTGGGTCCGAGCTCTGTAGTAATGTGATGTGGGTAGGACCTCACGGTTCTGGGTCCGGGCTCTGTAGTAATGTGATGTGGGTAGGACCTCACGGTTCTGGGTCCGAGCTCTGTAGTAATGTTATGTGGGTAGGACCTCACGGTTCTGGGTCCGAGCTCTGTAGTAATGTTATGTGGGTAGGACCTCACGGTTCTGGGTCCGAGCTCTGTAGTAATGTGATGTGGGTAGGACCTCACCGTTCTGGGTCCGAGCTCTGTAGTAATGTTATGTGGGTAGGACCTCACCGTTCTGGGTCCGAGCTCTGTAGTAATGTTATGTGGGTAGGACCTCACGGTTCTGGGTCCGAGCTCTGTAGTAATGTTATGTGGGTAGGACCTCACGGTTCTGGGTCCGAGCTCTGTAGGAATGTAATGTGGGTAGGACCTCGCGGTTCTGGGTCCGAGCTCTGTAGTAATGTTATGTGGGTAGGACCTCACGGTTCTGGGTCCGGGCTCTGTAGTAATGTTATGTGGGTAGGACCTCGCAGTTCTGGGTCCGAGCTCTGTAGTAATGTTATGTGGGTAGGACCTCGCGGTTCTGGGTCCGAGCTCTGTAGTAATGTTATGTGGGTAGGACCTCGCGGTTCTGGGTCCGGGCTCTGTAGTAATGTTATGTGGGTAGGACCTCGCGGTTCTGGGTCCGAGCTCAGTAGTAATGTTATGTGGGTAGGACCTCACGGTTCTGGGTCCGAGCTCAGTAGTAATGTTACGTGGGTAGGACCTCATGGTTCTGGGTCCGAGCTCAGTAGTAATGTGATGTGGGTAGGACCTCACGGTTCTGGGTCCGGGCTCTGTAGTAATGTTATGTGGGTAGGACCTCGCGGTTCTGGGTCCGAGCTCTGTAGTAATGTTATGTGGGTAGGACCTCACAGTTCTGGGTCCGGGCTCTGTAGTAATGTTATGTGGGTAGGACCTCGCGGTTCTGGGTCCGAGCTCTGTAGTAATGTTATGTGGGTAGGACCTCACGGTTCTGGGTCCGAGCTCTGTAGTAATGTTATGTGGGTAGGACCTCACGGTTCTGGGTCCGAGCTCTGTAGTAATGTTATGTGGGTAGGACCTCACGGTTCTGGGTCCGGGCTCTGTAGTAATGTGATGTGGGTAGGACCTCACGGTTCTGGGTCCGGGCTCTGTAGTAATGTTATGTGGGTAGGACTTCACGGTTCTGGGTCCGAGCTCTGTAGTAATGTTATGTGGGTAGGACCTCACGGTTCTGGGTCCGAGCTCTGTAGTAATGTGATGTGGGTAGGACCTCACGGTTCTGGGTCCGAGCTCTGTAGTAATGTTATGTGGGTAGGACCTCGCGGTTCTGGGTCCGAGCTCTGTAGTAATGTGATGTGGGTAGGACCTCACGGTTCTGGGTCCGGGCTCTGTAGTAATGTTATGTGGGTAGGACCTCACGGTTCTGGGTCCGAGCTCTGTAGTAATGTTATGTGGGTAGGACCTCACGGTTCTGGGTCCGAGCTCTGTAGTAATGTTATGTGGGTAGGACCTCGCGGTTCTGGGTCCGAGCTCTGTAGTAATGTGATGTGGGTAGGACCTCACGGTTCTGGGTCCGGGCTCTGTAGTAATGTTATGTGGGTAGGACCTCACGGTTCTGGGTCCGAGCTCTGTAGTAATGTTATGTGGGTAGGACCTCACGGTTCTGGGTCCGAGCTCTGTAGTAATGTTATGTGGGTAGGACCTCGCGGTTCTGGGTCCGGGCTCTGTAGTAATGTGATGTGGGTAGGACCTCGCGGTTCTGGGTCCGAGCTCTGTAGTAATGTGATGTGGGTAGGACCTCACGGTTCTGGGTCCGGGCTCTGTAGTAATGTGATGTGGGTAGGACCTCACGGTTCTGGGTCCGAGCTCTGTAGTAATGTTATGTGGGTAGGACCTCACGGTTCTGGGTCCGAGCTCTGTAGTAATGTTATGTGGGTAGGACCTCACGGTTCTGGGTCCGAGCTCTGTAGTAATGTGATGTGGGTAGGACCTCACCGTTCTGGGTCCGAGCTCTGTAGTAATGTTATGTGGGTAGGACCTCACCGTTCTGGGTCCGAGCTCTGTAGTAATGTTATGTGGGTAGGACCTCACGGTTCTGGGTCCGAGCTCTGTAGTAATGTTATGTGGGTAGGACCTCACGGTTCTGGGTCCGAGCTCTGTAGGAATGTAATGTGGGTAGGACCTCGCGGTTCTGGGTCCGAGCTCTGTAGTAATGTTATGTGGGTAGGACCTCACGGTTCTGGGTCCGGGCTCTGTAGTAATGTTATGTGGGTAGGACCTCGCAGTTCTGGGTCCGAGCTCTGTAGTAATGTTATGTGGGTAGGACCTCGCGGTTCTGGGTCCGAGCTCTGTAGTAATGTTATGTGGGTAGGACCTCGCGGTTCTGGGTCCGGGCTCTGTAGTAATGTTATGTGGGTAGGACCTCGCGGTTCTGGGTCCGAGCTCAGTAGTAATGTTATGTGGGTAGGACCTCACGGTTCTGGGTCCGAGCTCAGTAGTAATGTTACGTGGGTAGGACCTCATGGTTCTGGGTCCGAGCTCAGTAGTAATGTGATGTGGGTAGGACCTCACGGTTCTGGGTCCGGGCTCTGTAGTAATGTTATGTGGGTAGGACCTCGCGGTTCTGGGTCCGAGCTCTGTAGTAATGTTATGTGGGTAGGACCTCACGGTTCTGGGTCCGGGCTCTGTAGTAATGTTATGTGGGTAGGACCTCGCGGTTCTGGGTCCGAGCTCTGTAGTAATGTTATGTGGGTAGGACCTCACGGTTCTGGGTCCGAGCTCTGTAGTAATGTTATGTGGGTAGGACCTCACGGTTCTGGGTCCGAGCTCTGTAGTAATGTTATGTGGGTAGGACCTCACGGTTCTGGGTCCGAGCTCTGTAGTAATGTGATGTGGGTAGGACCTCACCGTTCTGGGTCCGAGCTCTGTAGTAATGTTATGTGGGTAGGACTTCACGGTTCTGGGTCCGAGCTCTGTAGTAATGTTATGTGGGTAGGACCTCACGGTTCTGGGTCCGAGCTCTGTAGTAATGTGATGTGGGTAGGACCTCACCGTTCTGGGTCCGAGCTCTGTAGTAATGTTATGTGGGTAGGACCTCACCGTTCTGGGTCCGAGCTCTGTAGTAATGTTATGTGGGTAGGACCTCACGGTTCTGGGTCCGAGCTCTGTAGTAATGTTATGTGGGTAGGACCTCACGGTTCTGGATCCGAGCTCTGTAGTAATGTTATGTGGGTAGGACCTCACGGTTCTGGGTCCGGGCTCTGTAGTAATGTTATGTGGGTAGGACCTCACGGTTCTGGGTCCGAGCTCTGTAGTAATGTTATGTGGGTAGGACCTCACGGTTCTGGGTCCGAGCTCTGTAGTAATGTTATGTGGGTAGGACCTCACGGTTCTGGATCCGAGCTCTGTAGTAATGTTATGTGGGTAGGACCTCACGGTTCTGGGTCCGGGCTCTGTAGTAATGTTATGTGGGTAGGACCTCACGGTTCTGGGTCCGAGCTCTGTAGTAATGTTATGTGGGTAGGACCTCACGGTTCTGGGTCCGAGCTCTGTAGGAATGTAATGTGGGTAGGACCTCGCGGTTCTGGGTCCGAGCTCTGTAGTAATGTTATGTGGGTAGGACCTCACGGTTCTGGGTCCGGGCTCTGTAGTAATGTGATGTGGGTAGGACCTCGCAGTTCTGGGTCCGAGCTCTGTAGTAATGTTATGTGGGTAGGACCTCGCGGTTCTGGGTCCGAGCTCTGTAGTAATGTTATGTGGGTAGGACCTCGCGGTTCTGGGTCCGGGCTCTGTAGTAATGTTATGTGGGTAGGACCTCGCGGTTCTGGGTCCGAGCTCAGTAGTAATGTTATGTGGGTAGGACCTCACGGTTCTGGGTCCGAGCTCAGTAGTAATGTTACGTGGGTAGGACCTCATGGTTCTGGGTCCGAGCTCAGTAGTAATGTGATGTGGGTAGGACCTCACGGTTCTGGGTCCGGGCTCTGTAGTAATGTTATGTGGGTAGGACCTCGCGGTTCTGGGTCCGAGCTCTGTAGTAATGTTATGTGGGTAGGACCTCACGGTTCTGGGTCCGGGCTCTGTAGTAATGTTATGTGGGTAGGACCTCGCGGTTCTGGGTCCGAGCTCTGTAGTAATGTTATGTGGGTAGGACCTCACGGTTCTGGGTCCGAGCTCTGTAGTAATGTGATGTGGGTAGGACCTCACGGTTCTGGGTCCGGGCTCTGTAGTAATGTGAAGTGGGTAGGACCTCACGGTTCTGGGTCCGGGCTCTGTAGTAATGTGAAGTGGGTAGGACCTCACGGTTCTGGGTCCGAGCTCTGTAGTAATGTTATGTGGGTAGGACCTCACGGTTCTGGGTCCGGGCTCTGTAGTAATGTGAAGTGGGTAGGACCTCACGGTTCTGGGTCCGAGCTCTGTAGTAATGTTATGTGGGTAGGACCTCACGGTTCTGGGTCCGAGCTCTGTAGTAATGTTATGTGGGTAGAACCTCGCGGTTCTGGGTCCGGGCTCTGTAGTAATGTGAAGTGGGTAGGACCTCACGGTTCTGGGTCCGGGCTCTGTAGTAATGTTATGTGGGTAGGACCTCGCGGTTCTGGGTCCGAGCTCTGTAGTAATGTGAAGTGGGTAGGACCTCGCGGTTCTGGGTCCGAGCTCTGTAGTAATGTGATGTGGGTAGGACCTCACGGTTCTGGGTCCGAGCTCTGTAGTAATGTTATGTGGGTAGGACCTCATGGTTCTGGGTCCGAGCTCTGTAGTAATGTGAAGTGGGTAGGACCTCGCGGTTCTGGGTCCGAGCTCTGTAGTAATGTGAAGTGGGTAGGATCTCACGGTTCTGGGTCCGAGCTCTGTAGTAATGTGATGTGGGTAGGACCTCACGGTTCTGGGTCCGAGCTCTGTAGTAATGTTATGTGGGTAGGACCTCGCGGTTCTGGGTCCGAGCTCTGTAGTAATGTGATGTGGGTAGGACCTCAAGGTTCTGGGTCCGAGCTCTGTAGTAATGTTATGTGGGTAGGACCTCGCGGTTCTGGGTCCGAGCTCTGTAGTAATGTTATGTGGGTAGGACCTCACGGTTCTGGGTCCGAGCTCAGTAGTAATGTTATGTGGGTAGGACCTCACGGTTCTGGGTCCGAGCTCTGTAGTAATGTGAAGTGGGTAGGACCTCACCGTTCTGGGTCCGAGCTCTGTAGTAATGTGAAGTGGGTAGGACCTCACCGTTCTGGGTCCGGGCTCTGTAGTAATGTTATGTGGGTAGGACCTCACGGTTCTGGGTCCGAGCTCTGTAGTAATGTTATGTGGGTAGGACTTCACGGTTCTGGGTCCGAGCTCTGTAGTAATGTTATGTGGGTAGGTCCTCACCGTTCTGGGTCCGAGCTCTGTAGTAATGTTATGTGGGTAGGACCTCACGGTTCTGGGTCCGAGCTCTGTAGTAATGTTATGTGGGTAGGACCTCACGGTTCTGGGTCCGGGCTCTGTAGTAATGTGAAGTGGGTAGGACCTCACGGTTCTGGGTCCGAGCTCTGTAGTAATGTGAAGTGGGTAGGACCTCACGGTTCTGGGTCCGGGCTCTGTAGTAATGTGATGTGGGTAGGACCTCACGGTTCTGGGTCCGAGCTCTGTAGTAATGTTATGTGGGTAGGACCTCACGGTTCTGGGTCCGAGCTCTGTAGTAATGTTATGTGGGTAGGACCTCACGGTTCTGGGTCCGAGCTCTGTAGTAATGTTATGTGGGTAGGACCTCACGGTTCTGGGTCCGGGCTCTGTAGTAATGTTATGTGGGTAGGACCTCACGGTTCTGGGTCCGGGCTCTGTAGTAATGTGAAGTGGGTAGGACCTCACGGTTCTGGGTCCGAGCTCTGTAGTAATGTTATGTGGGTAGGACCTCACGGTTCTGGGTCCGAGCTCTGTAGTAATGTTATGTGGGTAGGACCTCACGGTTCTGGGTCCGGGCTCTGTAGTAATGTTATGTGGGTAGGACCTCACGGTTCTGGGTCCGGGCTCTGTAGTAATGTGATGTGGGTAGGACCTCACGGTTCTGGGTCCGAGCTCTGTAGTAATGTTATGTGGGTAGGTCCTCACCGTTCTGGGTCCGAGCTCTGTAGTAATGTTATGTGGGTAGGACTTCACGGTTCTGGGTCCGAGCTCTGTAGTAATGTTATGTGGGTAGGACCTCACGGTTCTGGGTCCGAGCTCTGTAGTAATGTGATGTGGGTAGGACCTCACGGTTCTGGGTCCGGGCTCTGTAGTAATGTGATGTGGGTAGGACCTCACGGTTCTGGGTCCGGGCTCTGTAGTAATGTGATGTGGGTAGGTCCTCACCGTTCTGGGTCCGAGCTCTGTAGTAATGTTATGTGGGTAGGACCTCACGGTTCTGGGTCCGAGCTCTGTAGTAATGTTATGTGGGTAGGACCTCACGGTTCTGGGTCCGAGCTCTGTAGTAATGTTATGTGGGTAGGACCTCACGGTTCTGGGTCCGAGCTCTGTAGTAATGTGATGTGGGTAGGATCTCACGGTTCTGGGTCCGGGCTCTGTAGTAATGTGATGTGGGTAGGACCTCACGGTTCTGGGTCCGAGCTCTGTAGTAATGTTATGTGGGTAGGACCTCACGGTTCTGGGTCCGAGCTCTGTAGTAATGTTATGTGGGTAGGACCTCACGGTTCTGGGTCCGAGCTCTGTAGTCATGTTATGTGGGTAGGACCTCACGGTTCTGGGTCCGGGCTCTGTAGTAATGTGATGTGGGTAGGACCTCAGAGCATGATTAATGTTTCAAGTCCTTCACCATTTCCTCTCGGCAGAAAGCTCAGAGTTGGATGCAGTTCCACAGACATTGATCGTTCTGTCCCTCACTTCTTCATGGGGGAGCCTGAGGCGCAGTTTAGACCCAGAACCAACCAAATCCATTGACGCGCCTCACTCACTACCCATTCTCTCGAAATATCACCACACAGTGAGCAGGATGAGAGAGTTCAGCTACTTATATCCATTTGTGAGTGGAGATGCTGGGAAGAGGTATTCCTCTGGTCGGGGGGAGGAGCCCAGAACAAGAGGCACAATCTTAAAATTGGAGCCAGGCCATTCAGGGGTGATGTCAGGAAGCATTTCTTCACACAAAGGGGAGTGGGAATCTGGAACTCTGTCTGCCAAAAAGCTGCCTCACTGTATGCACAGCGATACACAGCGATCAGAGGGAATCCCCTCCCTGTGTCACTGACACTCAGTGATCAGAGGGAACCCCCTCCCTGTATCACTGACACACAGCGATCAGAGGGAATCCCCTCCCTGTGTCACTGACACACAGCGATCAGAGGGAATCCCCTCCACTGTATCACTGACACACAGCGATCAGAGGGAATCCCCTCCCTGTGTCACTGACACACAGCGATCAGAGGGAATCCCCTCCACTGTATCACTGACACACAGCGATCAGAGGGAATCCCCTCCCTGTGTCACTGACACACAGCGATCAGAGGGAATCCCCTCCACTGTATCACTGATACACAGCGATCAGAGGGAATCCCCTCCCTGTGTCACTGATACACAGCGATCAGAGGGAATCCCCTCCCTGTGTCACTGGCACACAGCGATCAGAGGGAATCCCCTCCCTGTGTCACTGACACACAGCGATCAGAGGAAATCCCCTCCCTGTGTCACTGGCACACAGCGATCAGAGGGAATCCCCTCCCTGTGTCACTGACACACAGCGATCAGAGGGAATCCCCTCCACTGTATCACTGACACACAGCGATCAGAGGGAATCCCCTCCCTGTGTCACTGACACTCAGTGATCAGAGGGAACCCCCTCCCTGTATCACTGACACACAGCGATCAGAGGGAATCCCCTCCCTGTGACACAGATACACAGCGATCAGAGGGAATCCCCTCCCTGTGTCACTGACACACAGCGATCAGAGGGAATCCCCTCACTGTGTCATTGACACACAGCGATTAGAGGGAATCCCCTCCCTGTGTCACTGATACACAGCGATCAGAGGGAACCCCCTCCCTGTGTCACTGATACACAGCGATCAGAGGGAATCCCCTCCCTGTGTCACTGATACACAGCGATCAGAGGGAATCCCCTCCCTGTGTCACTGACACACAGCGATCAGAGGGAATCCCCTCCCTGTGTCACTGATACACAGCGATCAGAGGGAATCCCCTCCCTGTGTCACTGATACACAGCGATCAGAGGGAATCCCCTCCCTGTGTCACTGACACACAGCGATCAGAGGGAATCCCCTCCCTGTGTCACTGATACACAGCAATCAGAGGGAATCCCCTCCCTGTGTCACTGATACACAGCGATCAGAGGGAATCCCCTCCCTGTATCACTGATACACAGCGATCAGAGGGAATCCCCTCCCTGTGTCACGGACACACAGCGATCAGAGGGAATCCCCTCCCTGTGTCACTGATACACAGCGATCAGAGGGAATCCCCTCCCTGTGTCACTGACACACAGCGATCAGAGGGAACCCCCTCCCTGTGTCACTGATACACAGCGATCAGAGGGAATCTCCTCCCTGTGTCGCGGACACACAGCGATCAGAGGGAATCCCCTCCCTGTGTCACTGATACACAGCGATCAGAGGGAATCTCCTCCCTGTGTCACTGACACTCACTGATCAGAGGGAATCCCCTCCCTGTGTCACTGACACTCAGTGATCAGAGGGAATCCCCTCCCTGTGTCACTGATACACAGCGATCAGAGGGAATCTCCTCCCTGTGTCACTGATACACAGCGATCAGAGGGAATCCCCTCCCTGTGTCACTGATACACAGCGATCAGAGGGAATCCCCTCCCTGTGTCACTGACACACAGCGATCAGAGGGAATCCCCTCCTGTGTCACTGACACACAGTGCCAGTGGGAATCCCCTCCTGTATCACTGACACACAGTGCCAGCGGGTATCACCTCCTGTATCACTGACACAGCGACAGAGGGAATCCCCTCCTGTGTCACTGACACACAGTGCCAGTGGGAATCCCCTCCTGTGTCACTGACACACAGTGCCAGTGGGAATCCCCTCCTGTATCACAGACACACAGTGACGAGAGGGTATCCCCTCCTGTGTCACTGACACACAGTGCCAGTGGGTATCCCCTCCTGTATCACTGACACAGCGACAGAGGGTATCCCCTCCTGTGTCACTGACACACAGTGCGTGTGGGTATCCCCTCCTGTGTCACTGACACACAGTGCCAGTGGGTATCCCCTCCTGTATCACTGACACAGCGACAGAAGGTATCCCCTCCTGTGTCACTGACACACAGTGACAGTGGGAATCCCCTCCTGTGTCACTGACACACAGTGCCAGTGGGTATCCCCTCCTGTATCACTGACACAGCGACAGATGGGATCCCCTCCTATGTCACTGGCACACAGTGACAGTGGGAATCCCCTCCTGTGTCACTGGCACAGCGACAGAGGGTATCCCCTCCTGTGTCACTGACACACAGTGACGAGAGGGAATCCCCTCCTGTACCACTGACACAGTGACAGAGGGTATCCCCTCCTGTGTCACGGACACACAGTGCCAGTGGGTATCCCCTCCTGTATCACTGACACAGTGACTATGGGAATCCCCTCCCGTGTGACTGATCCACTGACAGAGGGTATCCCCTCCTGTGTCACTGTCACACAGTGCCAGTGGGTATCCCCTCCTGTATCACTGACACACAGTGCCAGTGGGTGTCCCCTCCTGTGTCACTGACACACAGCGATCAGAGGGAATCCCCTCCCTGTGTCACTGATACACAGCAATCAGAGGGAATCTCCTCCCTGTGTCACTGACACTCAGTGATCAGAGGGAATCCCCTCCCTGTGTCACTGACACACAGCGATCAGAGGGAATCCCCTCCCTGTGTCACTGACACACAGCGATCAGAGGGAATCCCCTCCCTGTGTCACTGACACACAGCGATCAGAGGGAATCCCCTCCCTGTGTCACTGACACACAGCGATCAGAGGGAATCCCCTCCCTGTGTCACTGACACACAGCGATCAGAGAGAATCCCCTCCCTGTGTCACTGATCCACAGCGATCAGAGGGAATCCCCTCCTTGTGTCACTGGCACACAGCGATCAGAGGGAATCCCCTCCCTGTGTCACTGACACACAGCGATCAGAGGGAATCCCCTCCCTGTGTCACTGACACACAGCGATCAGAGGGAATCTCCTCCCTGTGTCACTGACACACAGCGATCAGAGGGAATCCCCTCCCTGTGTCATTGACACACAGCGATCAGAGGGAATCCCCTCCCTGTGTCACTGACACACAGCGATCAGAGGGAATCCCCTCCCTGTGTAATTGACACACAGCGATCAGAGGGAATCCCCTCCCTGTGTCACTGACACACAGCGATCAGAGGGAATCTCCTCCCTGTGTCACTGACACACAGCGATCAGAGGGAATCCCCTCCCTGTGTCACTGACACACAGCGATCAGAGGGAATCTCCTCCCTGTGTCACTGATACACAGCGATCAGAGGGAATCCCCTCCCTGTGTCACTGATACACAGCGATCAGAGGGAATCCCCTCCCTGTGTCACTGATACACAGCGATCAGAGGGAATCCCCTCCCTGTATCACTGACACACAGCGATCAGAGGGAATCCCCTCCCTGTGTCACTGACACACAGCGATCAGAGGGAATCCCCTCCCTGTGTCACTGATACACAGCGATCAGAGGGAATCCCCTCCCTGGTCACTGATACACAGCGATCAGAGGGAATCCCCTCCCTGTGACACAGATACACAGCGATCAGAGGGAATCCCCTCCCTGTGTCACTGACACACAGCGATCAGAGGGAATCCCCTCCCTGTATCACTGACACACAGCGATCAGAGGGAATCCCCTCCCTGTGTCACTGACACACAGCGATCAGAGGGAATCTCCTCCCTGTGTCACTGACGCACAGCGATCAGAGGGAATCCCCTCCCTGTGTCACTGACACACAGCGATCAGAGGGAATCCCCTCCCTGTGTCACGGACACACAGCGATCAGAGGGAATCTCCTCCCTGTGTCACTGACACACAGCGATCAGAGGGAATCCCCTCCCTGTGTCACTGACACACAGCGATCAGAGGGAATCCCCTCCCTGTGTCACGGACACACAGCGATCAGAGGGAATCTCCTCCCTGTGTCACTGGCACACAGCGATCAGAGGGAATCCCCTCCCTGTGTCACTGATACACAGCGATCAGAGGGAATCCCCTCCCTGTGTCACTGATACACAGCGATCAGAGGGAATCCCCTCCCTGTGTCACTGATACACAGCGATCAGAGGGAATCCCCTCCCTGTGTCACTGGCACACAGCGATCAGAGGGAATCCCCTCCCTGTGTCACTGACACACAGCGATCAGAGGAAATCCCCTCCCTGTGTCACTGGCACACAGCGATCAGAGGGAATCCCCTCCCTGTGTCACTGACACACAGCGATCAGAGGGAATCCCCTCCACTGTATCACTGACACACAGCGATCAGAGGGAATCCCCTCCCTGTGTCACTGACACTCAGTGATCAGAGGGAACCCCCTCCCTGTATCACTGACACACAGCGATCAGAGGGAATCCCCTCCCTGTGACACAGATACACAGCGATCAGAGGGAATCCCCTCCCTGTGTCACTGACACACAGCGATCAGAGGGAATCCCCTCCCTGTGTCATTGACACACAGCGATTAGAGGGAATCCCCTCCCTGTGTCACTGATACACAGCGATCAGAGGGAACCCCCTCCCTGTGTCACTGATACACAGCGATCAGAGGGAATCCCCTCCCTGTGTCACTGATACACAGCGATCAGAGGGAATCCCCTCCCTGTGTCACTGACACACAGCGATCAGAGGGAATCCCCTCCCTGTGTCACTGATACACAGCGATCAGAGGGAATCCCCTCCCTGTGTCACTGATACACAGCGATCAGAGGGAATCCCCTCCCTGTGTCACTGACACACAGCGATCAGAGGGAATCCCCTCCCTGTGTCACTGATACACAGCAATCAGAGGGAATCCCCTCCCTGTGTCACTGATACACAGCGATCAGAGGGAATCCCCTCCCTGTATCACTGATACACAGCGACCAGAGGGAATCCCCTCCCTGTGTCACGGACACACAGCGATCAGAGGGAATCCCCTCCCTGTGTCACTGATACACAGCGATCAGAGGGAATCCCCTCCCTGTGTCACTGACACACAGCGATCAGAGGGAACCCCCTCCCTGTGTCACTGATACACAGCGATCAGAGGGAATCTCCTCCCTGTGTCGCGGACACACAGCGATCAGAGGGAATCCCCTCCCTGTGTCACTGATACACAGCGATCAGAGGGAATCTCCTCCCTGTGTCACTGACACTCACTGATCAGAGGGAATCCCCTCCCTGTGTCACTGACACTCAGTGATCAGAGGGAATCCCCTCCCTGTGTCACTGATACACAGCGATCAGAGGGAATCTCCTCCCTGTGTCACTGATACACAGCGATCAGAGGGAATCCCCTCCCTGTGTCACTGATACACAGCGATCAGAGGGAATCCCCTCCCTGTGTCACTGACACACAGCGATCAGAGGGAATCCCCTCCTGTGTCACTGACACACAGTGCCAGTGGGAATCCCCTCCTGTATCACTGACACACAGTGCCAGCGGGTATCACCTCCTGTATCACTGACACAGCGACAGAGGGAATCCCCTCCTGTGTCACTGACACACAGTGCCAGTGGGAATCCCCTCCTGTGTCACTGACACACAGTGCCAGTGGGAATCCCCTCCTGTATCACAGACACACAGTGACGAGAGGGTATCCCCTCCTGTGTCACTGACACACAGTGCCAGTGGGTATCCCCTCCTGTATCACTGACACAGCGACAGAGGGTATCCCCTCCTGTGTCACTGACACACAGTGCGTGTGGGTATCCCCTCCTGTGTCACTGACACACAGTGCCAGTGGGTATCCCCTCCTGTATCACTGACACAGCGACAGAAGGTATCCCCTCCTGTGTCACTGACACACAGTGACAGTGGGAATCCCCTCCTGTGTCACTGACACACAGTGCCAGTGGGTATCCCCTCCTGTATCACTGACACAGCGACAGATGGGATCCCCTCCTATGTCACTGGCACACAGTGACAGTGGGAATCCCCTCCTGTGTCACTGGCACAGCGACAGAGGGTATCCCCTCCTGTGTCACTGACACACAGTGACGAGAGGGAATCCCCTCCTGTACCACTGACACAGTGACAGAGGGTATCCCCTCCTGTGTCACGGACACACAGTGCCAGTGGGTATCCCCTCCTGTATCACTGACACAGTGACTATGGGAATCCCCTCCCGTGTGACTGATCCACTGACAGAGGGTATCCCCTCCTGTGTCACTGTCACACAGTGCCAGTGGGTATCCCCTCCTGTATCACTGACACACAGTGCCAGTGGGTGTCCCCTCCTGTGTCACTGACACACAGCGATCAGAGGGAATCCCCTCCCTGTGTCACTGATACACAGCAATCAGAGGGAATCTCCTCCCTGTGTCACTGACACTCAGTGATCAGAGGGAATCCCCTCCCTGTGTCACTGACACACAGCGATCAGAGGGAATCCCCTCCCTGTGTCACTGACACACAGCGATCAGAGGGAATCCCCTCCCTGTGTCACTGACACACAGCGATCAGAGGGAATCCCCTCCCTGTGTCACTGACACACAGCGATCAGAGGGAATCCCCTCCCTGTGTCACTGACACACAGCGATCAGAGAGAATCCCCTCCCTGTGTCACTGATCCACAGCGATCAGAGGGAATCCCCTCCTTGTGTCACTGGCACACAGCGATCAGAGGGAATCCCCTCCCTGTGTCACTGACACACAGCGATCAGAGGGAATCCCCTCCCTGTGTCACTGACACACAGCGATCAGAGGGAATCTCCTCCCTGTGTCACTGACACACAGCGATCAGAGGGAATCCCCTCCCTGTGTCATTGACACACAGCGATCAGAGGGAATCCCCTCCCTGTGTCACTGACACACAGCGATCAGAGGGAATCCCCTCCCTGTGTAATTGACACACAGCGATCAGAGGGAATCCCCTCCCTGTGTCACTGACACACAGCGATCAGAGGGAATCTCCTCCCTGTGTCACTGACACACAGCGATCAGAGGGAATCCCCTCCCTGTGTCACTGACACACAGCGATCAGAGGGAATCTCCTCCCTGTGTCACTGATACACAGCGATCAGAGGGAATCCCCTCCCTGTGTCACTGATACACAGCGATCAGAGGGAATCCCCTCCCTGTGTCACTGATACACAGCGATCAGAGGGAATCCCCTCCCTGTATCACTGACACACAGCGATCAGAGGGAATCCCCTCCCTGTGTCACTGACACACAGCGATCAGAGGGAATCCCCTCCCTGTGTCACTGATACACAGCGATCAGAGGGAATCCCCTCCCTGGTCACTGATACACAGCGATCAGAGGGAATCCCCTCCCTGTGACACAGATACACAGCGATCAGAGGGAATCCCCTCCCTGTGTCACTGACACACAGCGATCAGAGGGAATCCCCTCCCTGTATCACTGACACACAGCGATCAGAGGGAATCCCCTCCCTGTGTCACTGACACACAGCGATCAGAGGGAATCTCCTCCCTGTGTCACTGACGCACAGCGATCAGAGGGAATCCCCTCCCTGTGTCACTGACACACAGCGATCAGAGGGAATCCCCTCCCTGTGTCACGGACACACAGCGATCAGAGGGAATCTCCTCCCTGTGTCACTGACACACAGCGATCAGAGGGAATCCCCTCCCTGTGTCACTGACACACAGCGATCAGAGGGAATCCCCTCCCTGTGTCACGGACACACAGCGATCAGAGGGAATCTCCTCCCTGTGTCACTGGCACACAGCGATCAGAGGGAATCCCCTCCCTGTGTCACTGATACACAGCGATCAGAGGGAATCCCCTCCCTGTGTCACTGATACACAGCGATCAGAGGGAATCCCCTCCCTGTGTCACTGATACACAGCAATCAGAGGGAATCCCCTCCCTGTGTCACTGATACACAGCGATCAGAGGGAATCCCCTCCCTGTGTCACTGATACACAGCGATCAGAGGGAATCCCCTCCCTGTGTCACTGATACACAGCGATCAGAGGGAATCTCCTCCCTGTGTCACGGACACACAGCGATCAGAGGGAATCTCCTCCCTGTGTCACTGACGCACAGCGATCAGAGGGAATCCCCTCCCTGTGTCACTGACATACAGCGATTAGAGGGAATCCCCTCCCTGTGTCACTGACATACAGCGATCAGAGGTAATCCCCTCCCTGTGTCACTGATACACAGCGATCAGAGGGAATCCCCTCCCTGTGTCACTGATACACAGCGATCAGAGGGAACCCCCTCCCTGTGTCACTGATACACAGCGATCAGAGGGAATCCCCTCCCTGTGTCACTGACACACAGCGATCAGAGGGAATCCCCTCCCTGTGTCACTGATACACAGCAATCAGAGGGAATCCCCTCCCTGTGTCACTGATACACAGCGATCAGAGGGAATCCCCTCCCTGTGTCACTGATACACAGCGATCAGAGGGAATCCCCTCCCTGTGTCACTGATACACAGCGATCAGAGGGAATCTCCTCCCTGTGTCACGGACACACAGCGATCAGAGGGAACCCCCTCCCTGTGTCACTGATACACAGCGATCAGAGGGAATCCCCTCCCTGTGTCACTGACACACAGCGATCAGAGGGAATCCCCTCCCTGTGTCACTGATACACAGCGATCAGAGGGAACCCCTCCCTGTGTCACTGACACACAGCGATCAGAGGGAATCCCCTCCCTGTGTCACTGACACACAGTGCCAGTGGGTATCCCCTCCTGTATCACTGACACAGCGACAGATGGGATCCCCTCCTATGTCACTGGCACACAGTGACAGTGGGAATCCCCTCCTGTGTCACTGGCACAGCGACAGAGGGTATCCCCTCCTGTGTCACTGACACACAGTGACGAGAGGGAATCCCCTCCTGTACCACTGACACAGTGACAGAGGGTATCCCCTCCTGTGTCACGGACACACAGTGCCAGTGGGTATCCCCTCCTGTATCACTGACACAGTGACTATGGGAATCCCCTCCCGTGTGACTGATCCACTGACAGAGGGTATCCCCTCCTGTGTCACTGTCACACAGTGCCAGTGGGTATCCCCTCCTGTATCACTGACACACAGTGCCAGTGGGTGTCCCCTCCTGTGTCACTGACACACAGCGATCAGAGGGAATCCCCTCCCTGTGTCACTGATACACAGCAATCAGAGGGAATCTCCTCCCTGTGTCACTGACACTCAGTGATCAGAGGGAATCCCCTCCCTGTGTCACTGACACACAGCGATCAGAGGGAATCCCCTCCCTGTGTCACTGACACACAGCGATCAGAGGGAATCCCCTCCCTGTGTCACTGACACACAGCGATCAGAGGGAATCCCCTCCCTGTGTCACTGACACACAGCGATCAGAGGGAATCCCCTCCCTGTGTCACTGACACACAGCGATCAGAGAGAATCCCCTCCCTGTGTCACTGATCCACAGCGATCAGAGGGAATCCCCTCCTTGTGTCACTGGCACACAGCGATCAGAGGGAATCCCCTCCCTGTGTCACTGACACACAGCGATCAGAGGGAATCCCCTCCCTGTGTCACTGACACACAGCGATCAGAGGGAATCTCCTCCCTGTGTCACTGACACACAGCGATCAGAGGGAATCCCCTCCCTGTGTCATTGACACACAGCGATCAGAGGGAATCCCCTCCCTGTGTCACTGACACACAGCGATCAGAGGGAATCCCCTCCCTGTGTAATTGACACACAGCGATCAGAGGGAATCCCCTCCCTGTGTCACTGACACACAGCGATCAGAGGGAATCTCCTCCCTGTGTCACTGACACACAGCGATCAGAGGGAATCCCCTCCCTGTGTCACTGACACACAGCGATCAGAGGGAATCTCCTCCCTGTGTCACTGATACACAGCGATCAGAGGGAATCCCCTCCCTGTGTCACTGATACACAGCGATCAGAGGGAATCCCCTCCCTGTGTCACTGATACACAGCGATCAGAGGGAATCCCCTCCCTGTATCACTGACACACAGCGATCAGAGGGAATCCCCTCCCTGTGTCACTGACACACAGCGATCAGAGGGAATCCCCTCCCTGTGTCACTGATACACAGCGATCAGAGGGAATCCCCTCCCTGGTCACTGATACACAGCGATCAGAGGGAATCCCCTCCCTGTGACACAGATACACAGCGATCAGAGGGAATCCCCTCCCTGTGTCACTGACACACAGCGATCAGAGGGAATCCCCTCCCTGTATCACTGACACACAGCGATCAGAGGGAATCCCCTCCCTGTGTCACTGACACACAGCGATCAGAGGGAATCTCCTCCCTGTGTCACTGACGCACAGCGATCAGAGGGAATCCCCTCCCTGTGTCACTGACACACAGCGATCAGAGGGAATCCCCTCCCTGTGTCACGGACACACAGCGATCAGAGGGAATCTCCTCCCTGTGTCACTGACACACAGCGATCAGAGGGAATCCCCTCCCTGTGTCACTGACACACAGCGATCAGAGGGAATCCCCTCCCTGTGTCACGGACACACAGCGATCAGAGGGAATCTCCTCCCTGTGTCACTGGCACACAGCGATCAGAGGGAATCCCCTCCCTGTGTCACTGATACACAGCGATCAGAGGGAATCCCCTCCCTGTGTCACTGATACACAGCGATCAGAGGGAATCCCCTCCCTGTGTCACTGATACACAGCAATCAGAGGGAATCCCCTCCCTGTGTCACTGATACACAGCGATCAGAGGGAATCCCCTCCCTGTGTCACTGATACACAGCGATCAGAGGGAATCCCCTCCCTGTGTCACTGATACACAGCGATCAGAGGGAATCTCCTCCCTGTGTCACGGACACACAGCGATCAGAGGGAATCTCCTCCCTGTGTCACTGACGCACAGCGATCAGAGGGAATCCCCTCCCTGTGTCACTGACATACAGCGATTAGAGGGAATCCCCTCCCTGTGTCACTGACATACAGCGATCAGAGGTAATCCCCTCCCTGTGTCACTGATACACAGCGATCAGAGGGAATCCCCTCCCTGTGTCACTGATACACAGCGATCAGAGGGAACCCCCTCCCTGTGTCACTGATACACAGCGATCAGAGGGAATCCCCTCCCTGTGTCACTGACACACAGCGATCAGAGGGAATCCCCTCCCTGTGTCACTGATACACAGCAATCAGAGGGAATCCCCTCCCTGTGTCACTGATACACAGCGATCAGAGGGAATCCCCTCCCTGTGTCACTGATACACAGCGATCAGAGGGAATCCCCTCCCTGTGTCACTGATACACAGCGATCAGAGGGAATCTCCTCCCTGTGTCACGGACACACAGCGATCAGAGGGAACCCCCTCCCTGTGTCACTGATACACAGCGATCAGAGGGAATCCCCTCCCTGTGTCACTGACACACAGCGATCAGAGGGAATCCCCTCCCTGTGTCACTGATACACAGCGATCAGAGGGAACCCCTCCCTGTGTCACTGACACACAGCGATCAGAGGGAATCCCCTCCCTGTGTCACTGATACACAGCGATCAGAGGGAATCCCCTCCCTGTGTCACTGACACACAGCGATCAGAGGGAATCCCCTCCCTGTGTCACTGATACACAGCGATCAGAGGGAACCCCCTCCCTGTGTCACTGATACACAGCGATCAGAGGGAATCCCCTCCCTGTGTCACTGATACACAGCGATCAGAGGGAATCCCCTCCCTGTGTCACTGACTCACAGCGATCAGAGGGAATCCCCTCCCTGTGTCACTGACACACAGCGATCAGAGGGAATCCCCTCCCTGTGTCACTGACACACAGCGATCAGAGGGAATCCCCTCCCTGTGTCACTGACACACAGCGATCAGAGGGAATCCCCTCCCTGTGTCACTGATACACAGCGATCAGAGGGAATCCCCTCCCTGTGTCACTGACACACAGCGATCAGAGGGAATCTCCTCCCTGTGTCACTGATACACAGCGATCAGAGGGAATCCCCTCCCTGTGTTACTGATACACAGCGATCAGAGGGAATCCCCTCCCTGTGTCACTGATACACAGCGATCAGAGGGAATCCCCTCCCTGTATCACTGATACACAGCGATCAGAGGGAATCTCCTCCCTGTGTCACGGACACACAGCGATCAGAGGGAATCCCCTCCCTGTGTCACTGATACACAGCGATCAGAGGGAATCTCCTCCCTGTGTCACTGACACTCAGTGATCAGAGGGAATCCCCTCCCTGTGTCACTGACACTCAGTGATCAGAGGGAATCCCCTCCCTGTGTCACTGATACACAGCGATCAGAAGGAATCTCCTCCCTGTGTCACTGATACACAGCGATCAGAGGGAATCCCCTCCCTGTGTCACTGACACACAGCGATCAGAGGGAATCTCCTCCCTGTGTCACTGATACACAGCGATCAGAGGGAATCCCCTCCCTGTGTCACTGACACTCAGTGATCAGAGGGAATCCCCTCCCTGTGTCACTGATACACAGTGCCAGTGGGAATCCCCTCCTGTGTCACTGACACACAGTGCCAGTGGGAATCCCCTCCTGTCTCACTGACACACAGTGCCAGTGGGAATCCCCTCCTGTATCACTGACACACAGTGCCAGCGGGTATCACCTCCTGTATCACTGACACAGCGACAGAGGGAATCCCCTCCTGTGTCACTGACACACAGTGCCAGTGGGAATCCCCTCCTGTGTCACTGACACACAGTGCCAGTGGGAATCCCCTCCTGTATCACAGACACACAGTGACGAGAGGGTATCCCCTCCTGTATCACTGACACACAGTGACGAGAGGGTATCCCCTCCTGTGTCACTGACACACAGTGCCAGTGGGTATCCCCTCCTGTATCACTGACACAGCGACAGAGGGTATCCCCTCCTGTGTCACTGACACACAGTGCGTGTGGGTATCCCCTCCTGTGTCACTGACACACAGTGCCAGTGGGTATCCCCTCCTGTATCACTGACACAGCGACAGAAGGTATCCCCTCCTGTGTCACTGACACACAGTGACAGTGGGAATCCCCTCCTGTGTCACTGACACACAGTGCCAGTGGGTGTCCCCTCCTGTATCACTGACACAGCGACAGATGGGATCCCCTCCTATGTCACTGGCACACAGTGACAGTGGGAATCCCCTCCTGTGTCACTGGCACAGCGACAGAGGGTATCCCCTCCTGTGTCACTGACACACAGTGACGAGAGGGAATCCCCTCCTGTACCACTGACACAGTGACAGAGGGTATCCCCTCCTGTGTCACGGACACACAGTGCCAGTGGGTATCCCCTCCTGTATCACTGACACAGTGACTATGGGAATCCCCTCCCGTGTGACTGATCCACTGACAGAGGGTATCCCCTCCTGTGTCACTGTCACACAGTGCCAGTGGGTATCCCCTCCTGTATCACTGACACACAGTGCCAGTGGGTGTCCCCTCCTGTGTCACTGACACACAGTGACGAGAGGGTATTCACTCCTGTGTCACTGACACACAGTGCCAGTGGGTATCCCCTCCTGTATCACTGACACAGCGACAGAGGGTATCCCCTCCTGTGTCACTGACACACAGTGCCAGTGGGAATCCCCTCCTGTGTCATTGACACACAGTGACGAGAGGGAATCCCCTCCTGTGTCACTGACACACAGTGCCAGTGGGTATCCCCTCCTGTATCACTGACACAGCGACAGAGTGTATCCCCTCCTGTGTCACTGACACACAGTGCGTGTGGGTATCCCCTCCTGTGTCACTGACACACAGTGACGAGAGGGTATTCACTCCTGTGTCACAGACACAGCGACAGAAGGTATCCCCTCCTGTGTCACTGACACACAGTGCCAGTGGGTATCCCCTCCTGTGTCACCTGCACACAGTGACAGTGGGAATCCCCTCCTGTGTCACTGACACACAGTGCCAGTGGGTATCCCCTCCTGTATCACTGACACAGCGACAGAGGGTGTTCCCTCCTATGTCACTGACACACATTGACAGTGGGAATCCCCTCCTGTATCACTGACACAGCGACAGAGGGGATCCCCTCCTTTGTCATTGACACACAGTGACAGTGGGAATCCCCTCCTGTGTCACTGGCACAGCGACAGAGGGTATCCCCTCCTATGTCACTGTGACACAGTGCCAGTGGGTATCCCCTCCTGTATCACTGACACAGCGACAGAGGGAATCCCCTCCTTTGTCATTGACACACAGTGACAGTGGGAATCCCCTCCTGTGTCACTGGCACAGCGACAGAGGGTATCCCCTCCTATGTCACTGACACACAGTGACGAGAGGGAATCCCCTCCTGTATCACTGATACAGTGACTGTGGGAATCCCTTCCCGTGTGACTGATACACCGACAGAGGGTATCCCCTCCAGTTTCACTACCACACATCGATAGAGGGTATCCCCTCCTATGTCACTAACACACAGTGACAGTGGGAATCCCCTCCTGTATTACTGACACAGCGACAGAGGGTATCCGCTCCTGTGTCACTGTCACACAGTGCCAGTGGGTATCCCCTCTTGTGTCACTGTCACACAGTGCCGGTGGGAATCCCCTCCTGTATCACTGACACACAGTGCCAGTGGGAATCCCCCCCTGTATCACTGACACACAGTGCCAGTGGGTATCCCCTCCTGTGTCACTGTCACACAGTGCCAGTGGGTATCCCCTCCTGTGTCACTGTCACACAGTGCCAGTGGGAATCCCCTCCTGTATCACTGACACACAGTGCCAGTGGGAATCCCCTCCTGTATCACTGACACTGCAACAGAGGGTATCCCTCCTGTGTCACTGACACACAGTATCGAGAGGGTATTCACTCCTGTGTCACTGACACAGCAACAGAGGGTATCCCCTCCTGTGTCACTGACACAGCGACAGAGGGTATCCCCTCCTGTGTCACTGACACACAGTGCCAGTGGGTATCCCCTCCTGTGTCACTGACACACAGTGCCAGTGGGTATCCCCTCCTGTATCGCTGACACACAGCGACAGAGGGTATCCCCTCCTGTATCACTGACACAGCGACAGAGGGTATCCCCTCCGTTGTCACTGACACACAGTGACAGTGGGAATCCCCTCCTGTATCACTGACACAGCGACAGAGGGAATCCCCTCCTGTGTCACTGAAACACAGTGACAGTGGGAATCCCCTCCTGTGTCACTGACACACAGTGACGAGAGGGAATCCCCTCCTGTATCACTGACACAGCGACAGATGGGATCCCCTCCTATGTCACTGGCACACAGTGACAGTGGGAATCCCCTCCTGTGTCACTGGCACAGCGACAGAGGGTATCCCCTCCTGTGTCACTGACACACAGTGACGAGAGGGAATCCCCTCCTGTACCACTGACACAGTGACAGAGGGTATCCCCTCCTGTGTCACGGACACACAGTGCCAGTGGGTATCCCCTCCTGTATCACTGACACAGTGACTATGGGAATCCCCTCCCGTGTGACTGATCCACTGACAGAGGGTATCCCCTCCTGTGTCACTGTCACACAGTGCCAGTGGGTATCCCCTCCTGTATCACTGACACACAGTGCCAGTGGGTGTCCCCTCCTGTATCACTGACACAGCGACAGAGGGTATCCCCTCCTGTGTCACTGACACACAGTGCCAGTGGGTATCCCCTCCTGTATCACTGACACAGCGACAGAGGGTATCCCCTCCTGTGTCACTGACACACAGTGCCAGTGGGAATCCCCTCCTGTGTCACTGACACACAGTGACGAGAGGGAATCCCCTCCTGTGTCACTGACACACAGTGCCAGTGGGTATCCCCTCCTGTATCACTGACACAGCGACAGAGGGTATCCCCTCCTGTGTCACTGACACACAGTGCGTGTGGGTATCCCCTCCTGTGTCACTGACACACAGTGACGAGAGGGTATTCACTCCTGTGTCACAGACACAGCGACAGAAGGTATCCCCTCCTGTGTCACTGACACACAGTGCCAGTGGGTATCCCCTCCTGTGTCACTGACACACAGTGACAGTGGGAATCCCCTCCTGTGTCACTGACACACAGTGCCAGTGGGTATCCCCTCCTGTATCACTGACACAGCGACAGAGGGTGTTCCCTCCTATGTCACTGACACACATTGACAGTGGGAATCCCCTCCTGTATCACTGACACAGCGACAGAGGGGATCCCCTCCTTTGTCATTGACACACAGTGACAGTGGGAATCCCCTCCTGTGTCACTGGCACAGCGACAGAGGGTATCCCCTCCTATGTCACTGTGACACAGTGCCAGTGGGTATCCCCTCCTGTATCACTGACACAGCGACAGAGGGGATCCCCTCCTTTGTCATTGACACACAGTGACAGTGGGAATCCCCTCCTGTGTCACTGGCACAGCGACAGAGGGTATCCCCTCCTATGTCACTGACACACAGTGACGAGAGGGAATCCCCTCCTGTATCACTGATACAGTGACTGTGGGAATCCCCTCCCGTGTGACTGATACACCGACAGAGGGTATCCCCTCCAGTTTCACTACCACACATCGATAGAGGGTATCCCCTCCTATGTCACTAACACACAGTGACAGTGGGAATCCCCTCCTGTATTACTGACACAGCGACAGAGGGTATCCGCTCCTGTGTCACTGTCACACAGTGCCAGTGGGTATCCCCTCTTGTGTCACTGTCACACAGTGCCGGTGGGAATACCCTCCTGTGTCACTGACACAGCAACAGAGGGTATCCCCTCCTGTGTCACTGACACAGCGACAGAGGGTATCCCCTCCTGTGTCACTGACACACAGTGCCAGTGGGTATCCCCTCCTGTGTCACTGACGCACAGTGCCAGTGGGTATCCCCTCCTGTATCACTGACACACAGCGACAGAGGGTATCCCCTCCTGTATCACTGACACAGCGACAGAGGGTATCCCCTCCGTTGTCACTGACACACAGTGACAGTGGGAATCCCCTCCTGTATCACTGACACAGCGACAGAGGGAATCCCCTCCTGTGTCACTGAAACACAGTGACAGTGGGAATCCCCTCCTGTGTCACTGACACACAGTGACGAGAGGGAATCCCCTCCTGTACCACTGACACAGCAACAGAGGGTATCCCCTCCTATGTCACTGACACACAGTGACAGTGGGAATCCCCTCCTCTATCACTGACACAGCGACAGAGGGAATCCCCTCCTGTATCACTGACACAGCGACAGAGGGTATCCCCTCCTATGTCACTGACACACAGTGTCGAGAGGGTATTCACTCCTGTGTCACTGACACAGCAACAGAGGGAATCCCCTCCCGTGTGACTGATACACCGACAGAGGGTATCCCCTCCAGTTTCACTACCACGCATCGATAGAGGGTATCCGCTCCTGTGTCACTGACACAGAGTGCCAGTGGGTATCCCCTCCTGTATCACTGACACACAGCGACAGAGGGTATCCCCTCCTGTGTCACTGATACACAGTGCCAGTGGGTATGCCCTCCTGTATCACTGACACACAGTGACGAGAGGGAATCCCCTCCTGTATCACTGACACAGTGACTGTGGGAATCCCCTCCCGCGTCACTGATACACCGACAGAGGGTATCCCCTCCAGTTTCACTACCACACAACGATAGAGGGAATCCCCTCCTGCGTCACTGACAAACACCGACAGAGGGAATTCCCTCTCATGTCACGAACAGACAGCGACAGTGGGAATCCCCTCCTGGGTCACTGACACGCAGCGATGGAGGGAATCCCCTCCTGTGTCACTGACTCACAGCGATGGAGGGAATCCCCTCCAGTTTCACTGCCACAATGCGATGGAGGGAATCCCCTCCAGTTTCACTGCCACACAGCGATGGAGGGAATCCCCTCCTGTGTCACTGACTCACAGCGATGGAGGGAATCCCCTCCAGTTTCACTGCCACACAGCGATGGAGGGAATCCCCTCCTGTGTCACTGACACACACCGACAGAGGGAATTCCCTCCAATGTCACTAGTACACAGTGACAGAGGGAATCCCCTCCCGTGTCACTAAGACATTGACAGGGGGTATCCTCCACCCTTCACCACAGTCTGACTGTGCAGGTGAGTTGCCCTCAGTGTCCTTGCCAAGATTTGAGTCATCAAAGTACAGATTATCTGTTCCTTCATGTCTGTTGATGGTAAAAGTCTCTTTGATGCTCTTTATATTAATTCAGTTTGTGTGTCTTTGATGTGCTTTGTAATCTCCTCCAGTCAATGTGGTTAACGGCTGTTTAAATAGCAGTCTGTGTAAATAGGATGGGAGCTACTCTTCAAATATTTTGTTACGGTTTTCAACACTCTACTATTTTATTCCGAACTCCAATACAGTCAGGGCCTCTCTTAATGATTGCAGTCTGCACTGATCACTAGGGACAGATTCTCAAACTATAATTTCCAAACACACCCACTCTCCCCGTAGAGTTTATTAATTCATCCTTGTTTTCCAGTCGCTCTGTGGTCTTGCCCCTCCCTATCTCTGTAACCCCCTCCAGCCCCTACCACCCTCCCTATCTCTGTATCCCCCTCCAGCCCCTACCACCCTCCCTCCCTCTGTAACCTCCTCCAGCTCCTACAATGCTTCATATCTCTGTATCTCTATCCAGCCCCGACTACCCTCCCTATCTCTATATCCCCCTCCAGCCCCTACCACCCTCCCTATCTCTGTATCCCCCTCCAGCCCCTACCACCCTCCCTATCTCTGTAACCTCCTCCAGCCCCTACAACCCTCCCTATCTCTGTAACCTCCTCCAGCCCCTACAACCCTCCCTATCTCTGTATCCTCCTCCAGCCCCTACAACCCTCCCTATCTCTCTAACCTCCTCCAGCCCCGACAACCCTCCCTATCTCTGTAACCCCCTCCAGCCCCTACAACCCTCCCTATCTCTCTAACCTCCTCCAGCCCCTATAACCCTCCCTATTTCTGTAACCTCCTCCAGCCCCTACAACTCTCCCTATCTCTGTAACCTCCTCCAGCCCCTACAACACTCCCTATCTCTGTAACCTCCTCCAGCCCCTACAACCCTCCCTATCTCTGTAACCTCCTCCAGCCCCTACAACCCTCCCTATCTCTGTAACCTCCTCCAGCCCCTACAACCCTCCCTATCTCTGTAACCTCCTCCAGACCCTACAACCCTCCCTATCTCTGTAACCTCCTCCAGCCCCGACAACACTCCCCATCTCTTTAAACTCCTCCAGCCCCTACAACCCTCCCTATCTCTGTAACCTCCTCTAGCACCTGCAACCCTCCCTATCTCTGTAACCTCCTCCAGTCCCTACAACCCTCCCTATCTCTGTAAACTCCTCCAGCCCTAACAACCCTCCCTATCTCTGTAACCTCCTCTAGCACCTGCAACCCTCCCTATCTCTGTAACTTCCTCCAGCCACTACAACCCTTCCAATCTCTGTAACCTCCTCCAGACCCTACAACCCTCCGAGATCTCTGCGCTCCCTCCAATTCCGCCCTCTTGCCCATCCCCCGATTCCCATCGCTCCACCATTGGCGGCCGTGCCTTCAGCTGCCTGGGGTCCCTAAGCTCTGGAATTCCCTCCCTAAACCTCTCCGCCTCTCTCTCTCTCCTCCTTTAAGACACTCCTTAAAAACCAACCTCTTTGTCCCTAATATCTCCTTACGTGATCTAAGGATGGATATTCTTGCCTTAGAGGGGATGTAATGAAGGTTCACTGGACTGATTTCTGAGATGAGGGTTGGCCAAGAGGAGAACTTGTGTCGAATGGGCCAATATTCCTGAGAGTTTGGAAGAGTGAGAGGTGATCTCATTGAAATGTGTAAAATTCTCAGAGGGTTTGACAGGGTAGATGGTGAGAGGCTGTTTCCCATCCCCCGACTGGAGAGTCTGTAACTGGGGGAGGGGGGTGGGGGGTGGGGGTCCCAGTCTCAGGATAAGGGCTCGGCCATTGGGGACTGAGATAGGGAGAAATGTCTTCACTCAGTTTGTTACTGAACGGTTTAGCTGGGTGAAAATCGGGCAATTGTTAGACACGTCGTAAGATTCAGCATCCTGGGCACAGCCCCTGTCCAATTGGATTATTTTGAGGGACATAACCTGTCGACAGGCCTGGTTCGACCACACCTGGAGAGACTGTGAGCAGTTCTGGACACCACACCTTCAGAAGTATCGAATTACTTCTTCCACATAAATAGTGTTGCTACGGGTCCCCAGTTACACCTGTCTTTTTGTGGGGTATGTCGAACATTCCTTGTTCCAGTCCTACTCAGGTCCCCCTCCCCCAACTCTTTTCCCGGTACATTGACGACTGTATCGATGCCATTTCCTGCTCCGGCCCCAAACTGGAAAACTTCATCACTTTCGCTTCTCGGGATCTGTGCTAGGACCCCAGCTATTCACAATATACATTGATGATTTAGATGAAGGAACTAAATGTAATATCTCCAAATTTGCAGATGATACAAAACTGGGTGGGAGGGTGAGTTGTGAGGAGGATGCAGCGAGGCTTCAGGGTGATTTGGACAAGTTGAGTGAGTGGACTAATGCATGGCAGATGTAGTATCATGTGGATAAATGTGAGGTTATCCACTTTGGGAGCAAAAACAGGAAGGCAGATTATTATCTGAATGGCTAAAAACTGAGAGAGGGGAATATGCAGCGAGACCTGGGTGTTCTCGTACACCAGTCACTGAAGGTAAGCAGGCAGGTGCGACAGGCAATAAAAAAGGCAAATGGTATGTTGGCCTTCATAGTGAGAGGATTCGAGTACAGGAGCAGGGATGTCTTGCTGCAATTATACAGGGCCTTGGTAAGGCCACACCTTGAATATTGTGTGCAGTTTTGGTCTCCTTATCTGAGGAAGGATGTTCTTGCTATAGAGGGAGTGCAGCGAAGGTTTACCAGACTGATTCCTGGGATGGTTGGACTGACGTATGAGGAGAGATTGAGTTGGTTAGGATTATATTCGCTGGAGTTCAGAAGAGTGAGGGCGGTGTTTATAGAAACCTATAAAATTCTAATAGGACTTGACAGGGTAGATGCCGGAAGGATGTTCCCGATGGTCGGGGAGTTCAGAACCAGGGGTCATAGTCTAAGGATATGGGGTAAACCTTTCAGGACTAAGATGAGGAGAAATTTCTTCACCCAGGGAGTGGTGAGCCTGTGGAATTTACTACCACAGAAAGCAGTTGAGACCACAAGATCGTATGTTATCAAAAAGGAGTTAGATATCGCTCTTGGGTCTAAAGGGATAAAAGGGTATGGGATGAAAGGGGGAACAGGTTACTGAGTTGGATGATCAGCCATGATCATAATGAATGGCGGAGCAGGCTCGAAGGGCCGAATGGCCTAAACCTGCTCCTATTTTCGATGTTTCTATGTTTCTAATTTCCACCCTTCTCTCACCTTTACATGGTCCATCGCCGACATTTCCCTTCCTTTCCTCGACTTCACTGTCTCCATCTCTGGGGATAAGCTGTCAACTAATATTCATTATAAGCCCACCGACCCCCCACAGCCACCTCGACTGCACTTCTTCACACCCTGCCTCCTGTAAGGACTCCATTCCATTGTCCCAGTTTCTCCGTCTCCAACGCATCTGCTCTGATGATGCTACCTTCCATGACAGCGTTTCAGATAGGTCTTCCTTTTTCTTCAACCGAGGATTCCCCCCCACTGTGGTTGACAGGGCCCTCAACTGTGTCCGGCCCATTTCCCACACCTCTACCCTCACCCCTTCCCCTCCCTCCCAGAACCGTGACAGGGTTCCCCTTGTCCTCACTTTCCACCCCATCAGCCTCCATATCCAAAGGATCATCGTCCGCCATTTCCACCACCTCCAGCGTGATGCCACTACCAAACGCATTTTCCCCTCCCTTCTGCTGTCAGCATTCCAGAGGGATCGTTCCCTCCGTGACACCCTGGTCCACTCCTCCATTACCCCCCAACACCTCGTCCCCTTCCCATGGCACCTTGCCCTACAATTGCAGGAGGTGTAATACCTGCCCATTTACCTCCTCTCTCCTCACTATCCCAGGCCCCAAACACTCCTTTCAGGTGAAGCAGCGATTTACTTGTACTTCTTTCAATGTAGTATACTGTATTCGCTGCTCACAGTGTGGTCTCCTCTACATTGGGGAGACCGAGCGCAGACTGGGTGACCGCTTTGCGGAACATCTCCGCTCAGTCCGAAAGCATGACCCCGAGCTTCCAGTTCCTGGCCATTTCAACACACCCTTCTGCTCTAATGCTCACATCTCTGTCCTGGGATTGCTGCAGTGTTCCAGTGAACATCAACGCAAGCTCGAGGAACAGCATCTCCTTTACCGATTAGGCACACTACAGCCTGCCGGACTGAACATTGAGTTCAATAATTTCAGAGCATGCTGGCCTTTTATTTTATTATTTTATTTTATTTTATTTTATTGTATTTTTAACCTTATTTTTCATGGATTTCCTTTTCTACAGAGTTCTTCATTATTCTGCCATTAACGCTCTCTCTGGACAAATGCTTTGTATTTTACCATAACTATTACCACTCCCTTTGCCTTTGTTCCATGACCATCTTGTCAGTTCATCTCTCCTGCCCTCTGTCCGATCACACACCTTCCCTTCTGTTCTCTCCCGCACACCCCCGCCCACCCCAGCTTTCACTTGCTCAAAGACGATTACATTTCGAGATTTGCCAGTTCAGATGAAAGGTCACTGATCTGAAACGTTAACTCTGTTTCCCTCTCCACTGATGCTGCCAGACCTGCTGAGCATTTCCGGCACTTTCTGTTTTTATTTAGGAAGGAGATATTGTCCTTGGAGGCAGTGCAGTGTAGATTTACCAGAGTGATACCGGGACACCAAGGGTTAAATTACGAGGAGAGATGCCACAAACTCGGGTCGTATTCCCGGGAATTTAGAAGGTTTAAGGAGTGATTTGATCGAAGATTTTGGGATATGAAGGGGGAACTGAGAGGGTCGATAGACAGAAACTATTCCCACTGGTTGGGCAGTCTTGGACTCGGGGGCCGAGTCTAAACATCAGAGCCAGACATTTTCAGGAGTGAAATTCGGAAACACATCAATGCACAAAGGGTGGGAGGAAGTTTGGAAATTCTCTTCCACAAACGGGAATCGATGTCTGGATCAATTGTTCATTTTAAATCTGAGATTGATAGAGTTTTGTTCACCAAAGGTATTAAGGGATATGGGGCAAAGGCGGGAATATGGAGTTAGATCACAGATCAGGCATGATCTCATTGAATGACAGAACAGGCTGGAGGGGCTGAATGGCCTCCTCTTGTTCCGATGTTCCTCTAATTGAGGTCAGTTAGCGGCTTAGTTGGTAGCTCTCTCGTCTCACTATCAGGAGGTCATTGGTTCCCGTCCCCCTCCAGACACTTGACCCCATAATGCAGGCTGACTCACCCTGTGACAGTACTGAGGGAGTGCTGCACTGTCGGAGGGTCAGTACTGAGGGAGTGCCGCACTGTCGGAGGGTCAGTACTGAGGGAGTGCTGCACTGTCGGAGGATCAGTACTCAGGGAGTGCTGCACTGTCGGAGGGTCAGTGCTGAGGGAGTGCTGTACTGTCGGAGGGTCAGTACTGAGGGAGTGCTGCACTGTCGGAGGGTCAGTACTGAGGGAGTGCTGCACTGTCGGAGGGTCAGTACTGAGGGAGTGCTGCACTGTCGGAGGATCAGTACTGAGGGAGTGCTGCACTGTCGGAGGGTCAGTACTGAGCAAATGCTGCACTGTCGGAGGGGCAGTACTGAGCAAGTGCTGCACTGTTGGAGGGGCAGTACTGAGGGAGTGCTGCACTGTTGGATGACCCTCTCAGGTGGATATAGATGATTAAACAGCCGCTAATGGAAGAAGAACAGATCTGAGGTAACCCTTGCACCCTGGGCAAAAATTTACCCCGCAAGCAAGAGCACTTTAAAAAAACAGAGTATCTGGTCCTGATCATGATGCTGCTTGTGGGATCTCCCTGTGCACACAATGTCTACCATATTTGGCTATATAACAAGTGACTATACTTCAAAGTGATTCTGTGTTGTGTGAAGTGTAATGTGCTGTGTCTGGAGGTGGAACTCACTGCTGTTTAAGTATACCCTTCCTCCTTGTCTTGTGTTGATGCAGTAAGTCGGGAACGTCTGTAAACTTTGGAATGCAGTCCAGGAAAAGAGATTTTCACTTTTAAATTGTCATTAAGAGGAAAGCAGAAAGATGTTTGCACTGAAATTAGGAAACTTCAAATGCATTCTCAAAGGGAGTGGCTGAGACAGCAACTCATTCCGGGAATATCGGAGAAATATTACAATCAGTAAAAGTTACAGGGATATGGGCGGAAAGTGGGGCAGAGGAATTAGATTGGGATTGATACAGGGCTATAGAGAGAACTCAGGGCAGTGGGATTAATTTGGGATTGATACAGGGCGATGGAGAGAGAGCTCAGGGCAGTGGGATTAGTTTGGGATTGATACAGGGCTATGGAGAGAGAGCTCAGGGCAGTGGGATTAGTTTGGGATTGATACAGGGCTATGGAGAGAGAGCTCAGGGCAGTGGGATTAGTTTGGGATTGATACAGGGCTATAGAGAGAACTCAGGGCAGTGGGATTAATTTGGGATTGAGCCAGGGCTATGGGGAGAGAACACAGGGCAGTGGGATTAATTTGGGATTGAGACAGGACTATGGGGAGAGAACACAGGGCAGTGGGATTAATTTGGGATTGAGACAGGGCTATGGGGAGAGAGCACAGGGCAGTGGGATTAATTTGGGATTGAGACAGGGCTATGGGGAGAGAGCACAGGGCAGTGGGATTAATTTGGGATTGAGACAGGGCTATGGGGAGAGAACACAGGGCAGTGGGATTAATTTGGGATTGAGACAGGGCTATGGGGAGAGAACACAGGGCAGTGGGATTAATTTGGGATTGAGACAGGACTATGGGGAGAGAACACAGGGCAGTGGGATTAATTTGGGATTGAGACAGGGCTATGGGGAGAGAACACAGGGCAGTGGGATTAATTTGGGATTGAGACAGGGCTATGGGGAGAGAGTGGGACAGTGGGATTAATTTGGGACTGAGGCAGGGCTATGGGGAGAGAGCGCGGAGCAGTGGGATTAGTTTGGGATTGATACAGGGCTATGGAGAGAGAGTGGGACAGTGGGATTAATTTGGGACTGAGGCAGGGCTATGGGGAGAGAGCGCGGAGCAGTGGGATTAGTTTGGGATTGATACAGGGCTATGGGAAGAGAGCACAGGGCAGTGGGATTAATTTGGGATTGAGACAGGGCTATGGGGAGAGAGCACAGGGTAGTGGGATTAATTTGGGATTGAGACAGGGCTATGGGGAGAGAGCGCGGAGCAGTGGGATTAGTTTGGGATTGATACAGGGCTATGGGGAGAGCACTTGGCAGTGGGATTAATTTGGGATTGAGACAGGGCTGTGGGGAGAGAGCGGGTCAGTGAGATTAGTTTGGGATTGATACAGGGCTATGGGGAGATCGTGGGACAGTGGGATTAGTTTGGGATTGATACAGGCCTATGGGGAGAGAGTGGGACAGTGGGATTAGTTTGGGATTAATACAGGGCTGTGGGGAGAGAGCGGGTCAGTGGGATTAATTTGGGATTGATACAGGGCTATGGGGAGAGAGTGGGACAGTGGGATTAGTTTGGGAATGATACAGGGCTATGGAGAGAGAGTGGGACAGTGGGATTAGTTTAGGATTGCTACAGGACTATGGGGAGAGAGCGGGGCAGTGGGATTAGTTTGGGATTGATACAGGGCGAAAGGGAGAGAGTGGGACAGTGGGATTAGTTTGGGATTGATGCAGGGCTACGGGGAGAGAGCGGGACAATGGGATTAGTTTGGGATTGATACAGGGCTATGGGGAGAGAGTGGGGCAGTGAGATTAGTTTGGGATTGATACAGGGCTATGGGGAGAGAGCGGGGCAGTGGGATTAGTTTGGGATTGATACAGGGCTATGGAGAGAGAGCGGGGCAGTGGGATTAGTTTAGGATTGCTACAGGACTATGGGGAGAGAGCGGGGCAGTGGGATTAGTTTGGGATTGATACAGGGCTATGGGGAGAGAGTGGGGCAGTGAGATTAGTTTGGGATTGATACAGGGCTATGGGGAGAGAGCGGGGCAGTGGGATTAGTTTGGGATTGATACAGGGCTATGGAGAGAGAGCGGGGCAGTGGGATTAGTTTGGGATTGATACAGGGCTATGGGGAGAGAGTGGGGCAGTGGGATTAGTGTGGGATTGATACAGGGCTATGGGGAGAGAGTGGGACAGTGGGATTAGTTTGAGATTGATACAGGGCTATGGGGAGAGAGCGGGGCAGTGGGATTAGTTTGGGATTGATACAGGGCTATGGGGAGAGAGTGGGACAGTGGGATTAGTTTGGGATTGATACAGGGCTATGGGGAGAGAGCGGGGCAGTGGGATTAGTTTGGGATTGATACAGGGCTATGGGGAGAGAGCAGGACAGTGGGATTAGTTTGGGATTGATACAGGGCTATGGGGAGAGAGCGGGACAGTGGGATTAGTTTGGGATTGATACAGGGCTATGGGGAAAGAGCGGGACAGTGGGATGAGTGTGGAATTGATACAGGGCTATGGGGAGAGAGCGGGGCAGTGGGATTAGTTTGAGATTGATACAGGGCTATGGGGAGAGAGCGGGGCAGTGGGATTAGTTTGGTATTGATACAGGGCTATGGGGAGAGAGCGGGACAGTGGGATTAGTTTGGGATTGATACAGGGCTATAGGGAGAGAGCGGGGCAGTGGGATTAGTTTGGGATTGATACAGGGCTATGGGGAGAGAGCGGGACAGTGGGATTAGTTTGGGATTGATACAGGGCTATGGGGAGAGAGCGGGACAGTGGGATTAGTTTGGGGATTGATACAGGGCTATGGGGAGAGAGCGGGACAGTGGGATGTGTGTGGAATTGATACAGGGCTATGGGGAGAGAGTGGGACAGTGGGATGAGTGTGGAATTGATACAGGGCTATGGGGAGAGAGCGGGACAGTGGGATGAGTGTGGAATTGATACAGGGCTATGGGGAGAGAGTGGGACAGTGGGATTAGTGTGGGATTGATACAGGGCTATGGGAAGAGAGCGGGGCAGTGGGATTAGTGTGGGATTGATACAGGGCTATAGGGAGAGAGTGGGACAGTGGGATTAGTTTGGGATTGATACAGGGCTATGGGGAGAGAGCGGGGCAGTGGGATTAGTTTGGGATTGATACAGGGCTATGGGGAGAGAGCGGGACAGTGGGATTAGTTTGGGATTGATACAGGGCTATAGGGAGAGAGTGGGACAGTGGGATTAGTTTGGGATTGATACAGGGCTATGGGGAGAGAGCGGGACAGTGGGATTAGTTTGGGATTGATACAGGGCTATAGAGAGAGAGTGGGTCAGTGGGATTAGTTTGGTATTGATACAGGGCTATGGGGAGAGAGCGGGGCAGTGGGATTAGTTTGGGATTGATACAGGGCTATGGGGAGAGAGCGGGACAGTGGGATGAGTGTGGAATTGATACAGGGCTATGGGGAGAGAGTGGGGCAGTGGGATTAGTTTGGGATTGATACAGGGCTATGGGAAGAGAGCAGGACAGTGGGATTAGTTTGGGATTGATACAGGGCTATGGGGAGAGAGCGGGACAGTGGGATTAGTTTGGGATTGATACAGGGCTCTGGGAAGAGAGCAGGACAGTGGAATTAGTTTGAGATTGATACAGGGCTATGGGGAGAGAGTGGGACAGTGGAATTAGTTTGAGATTGATACAGGGCTATGGGGAGAGAGCGGGACAGTGGGATTAGTTTAGGATTGATACAGGGCTATGGGGAGAGAGCGGGACAGTGGGATTAGTTTGAGATTGATACAGGGCTATGGAGAGAGAGCGGGACAGTGGGATTAGTGTGGGATTGATACAGGGCTATAGGGAGAGAGTGGGGCAGTGGGATTAGTTTGAGATTGATACAGGGCTATGGGGAGAGAGCGGGACAGTGGGATTAGTTTGAGATTGATACAGGGCTATGGGGAGAGAGCGGGACAGTGGGATTAGTTTGAGATTGATACAGGGCTATGGAGAGAGAGCGGGACAGTGGGATTAGTGTGGGATTGATACAGGGCTATGGAGAGAGAGTGGGACAGTGGGATTAGTGTGGGATTGATACAGGGCTATAGGGAGAGAGTGGGGCAGTGGGATTAGTTTGAGATTGATACAGGGCTATGGGGAGAGAGCGGGACAGTGGGATTAGTTTGGGATTGATACAGGGCTATGGGGAGAGAGCGGGACAGTGGGATTAGTTTGGGATTGATACAGGGCTATGGAGAGAGAGTGGGACAGTGGGATTAGTTTGGGATTGATACAGGGCTATGGAGAGAGAGCGGGACAGTGGGATTAGTGTGGGATTGATACAGGGCTATAGGGAGAGAGTGGGGCAGTGGGATTAGTTTGAGATTGATACAGGGCTATAGGGAGAGAGTGGGACAGTTGCAAATGTTTAAACGGGAATTGTTTCTGAACTGTTGCCTCGAACACACTAGCACCATTTCAATGAGGTGCTTGTGACGGATGAACTAATTGCAAACCCAGTTGAGGTCTTTTCCATTCCCAGCTAGTTGATGTAAACGCTCCTTTTTCCCCTGGAATTCCCCAGGGAGGATAGGAAATTGAGGGCAATGCCGGAATTGCAAGCTCACAGCAAAGTAATCCCCGAGGAACCAAACATCCAGGGGCCAGCATGTTGTGTTCGCACGTGCTGATTCCGAGTTGATTATCATTTCACATCTCACTGGATTGTGAAGGGATCTCAAATGTTATTGTAAATGTGAACGTTTTTCTCCAATTCAGAGTCAGCTGTGGTTCAGGGGCTTTAGGAAAAGAGGATCTGGGTTCGGGAAACCAGGCAAGACACGAGGGCCCCTAATCCAGGTGGACAATCCCAGTGCCAGTACTGAGGGAGTGCCGCACTGTCGGAGGGTCAGTACTGAGGGAGTGCCGCACTGTCGGAGGGTCAGTACTGAGGGAGTGCCGCACTGTCGGAGGGTCAGTACTGAGGGAGTGCTGCACTGTTGGAGGGTCAGTCCTGAGGGAGTGCCGTACTGTTGGAGAGTCAGTACTGAGTGAGTGCTGCACTGTCGGAGGGTCAGTACTGAGGGAGTGCCGCACTGTCGGAGGGTCAGTACTGTGGGAGTGCTGCACTGTCGGATGGTCAGTACTGAGGGAGTGCTGCACTGTCGGAGGTGCAGTCTTTCAGATGAGACATTAAACTGAAGTCCCCGTCTGCCCTCTCAGGTGGGTGTGATGGATCCCCTAAACTCTCTTTCTGTGAATACCATTGGAGTTCCCTCCAGTCTCCTGCAGGTTTTCCGGACATTCCAAATCACTGGTTGGGCCCAGCTGGAGAATTGACTTCATTTATGGGCACCGCACACTTTAGCAAGATATTTTTTTATGCATTCATGGGATGTGGGCGTCGCTGGCCAGGCCAGCATTTATTGCCCATCCCTAATTACCCTTGAGAAGGTGGTGGTGAGCTGCCTTCTTGAACCGCTGCAGTCCATGTGGGGTAGGTACACCCACAGTGCTGTTAGGAAGGGAGTTCCAGGATTTTGACCCAGCGACAGTGAAGGAACGGCGATATAGTTCCAAGTCAGGATGGTGTGTGACTTGGAGGGGAACTTGCAGGTGGTGGTGTTCCTATGCATCTGCTGCCCTTGTCCTTCTAGTTGGTAGAGGTCACGGGTTTGGAAGGTGCTGTCTAAGGAGCCTTGGTGAGTTGCTGCAGTGCATCTTGTAGATGGTACACACTGCTGCCACTGTGCATCGGTGGTGGAGGGAGTGAATGTTTGTGGATGGGGTGCCAATCAAGCGGGCTGCTTTGTCCTGGATGGTGTCGAGCTTCTTGAGTGTTGTTGGAGCTGCACCCATCCAGGCAAGTGGAGAGTATTCCATCACACTCCTGACTTGTGCCTTGTAGATGGTGGACAGGCTTTGGGGAGTCAGGAGGTGAGTTACTCGCCGCAGGATTCCTAGCCTCTGATCTTTCTTGTAGCCACGGTATTTATATGGCTACTCCAGTTCAGTTTCTGGTCAATGGTAACCCCCAGGATGTTGATAGCGGCGGATTCAGCGATGGTAATGCAATTGAATGTCAAGGGGAGATGGTTAGATTCTCTCTTGTTGGAGATGGTCATTGCCTGGCACTTGTGTGGCGCGAATGTTACTTGCCACTTATCAGCCCAAGCCTGGATATTGTCCAGGTCTTGCTGCATTTCTACACAGACTGCTTCAGTATCTGAGGAGTCACGAATGGTGCTGAACATTGTGCAATCATCAGCGAACATCCCCACTTCTGACCTTATGATTGAAGGAAGGTCATTGATGAAGCAGCTGAAGATGGTTGGGCCTAGGACACTACCCTGAGGAACTCCTGCAGTGATGTCCTGGAGCTCAGATGATTGACCTCCAACAACGACAACCATCTTCCTTTGCGCTCGGTATGACTCCAACCAGCGAAGAATTTTCCCTGATTCCCATTGACCTCAGTTTTGCTCGGGCTCCTTGATGCCATACTCGGTCAAATGCTGCCTTGATGTCAAGGGCAGTCACTCTCACCTCACCTTGAATGGGAAAAGTTTGCAGGGGTATGGTGAAAGAGCAGTGGGGCGGTTTGTGGGGGGCGTGCGGGGGCGGGGTAGTGGGACTAACTTGATAGCTCTTTCAAAGAGCAAGTGCAGGCTGGATGGGCCGAATGGCCTCCTTCCGTCCTGCAAGACTCTGTGTTACTAAAATTGCACGTTGTTCGGGTTGCTGTCTGTGGGATCCTGCTGTGCACAAATTGGCTGCTGGGTTTCCCGCACGGCAACAGTGATGACTCTTCGAGAAAGGGTTTCATTGGCTGTGAAACGCTTTGGGGGGTCGCGAGGATGTGAACGGTGCTATATAAATGCATTTGCTCTGTTGAAGGTCGAGTTCAGCTGTCGTGCTGTCGAGTGTTAGACACGGGACGCGCACGGGGTGTTCTGTCAACACATCCCGAAAAGATAAAGAATGGTCATGTGTTCAAGTCCGATCAGGTCTTTAATCAGGGGTTGTTCATGAGCTATCTGTAAGGATCCAGTTCAGTCATGCAGGAGTGTAAGCAGAGAAAACGTCTTTATTTTTTTCTTTAACCGTGTTAATGTGTGCGTGTATGTTAGGTTATTTTGCAAGGGTATCTATTTATACTTTCATATTTCAAACGGTGTGTTAAAACTTTTTGCCCATTTTGTCGAAACTTTCCGTCTTGCACTCATCAGGACAATTCCCAAGAATACCAATGCAAGGGAAAGCAACAAATGTATACCGTATGAGGAGAACTGTCTGAGGGTGGCCAGCTTTTATTGCCCATCCCTATTTGCCCATGAGAAGTATACAATTGGCCGTATTGTTAACTGGGTAAAACATTTAAATATCTGTTGTGACCCGTGGAGAGGTGGGACGAGAGAAAGACAGGGCACTCCTCCTGCCTTGGTCCTAACAGTACGCTGTACTGGAACGATGGTGAAAGACTGGGTAACCACTGGAGTAACAACAGTAGAAATGGCTGTCGAGATAAAACAGGATGTCTGGTGACTGTCCCTCTCCATTGCAATTGAGAGACACAGAGTAACAATAACGTTGCAGGCCTTATGGAGATGAAAATGTCAATGAAGGTTTTCAGAGGTGATTCATGGGGAATCAAACCATCTGTAGAGACAATGTATGGAAGGTGAGGTCCAATCGAAAGGGTTAATTTGGATAATGACCTCATATGGAATGAAGAAACCCTCAGAGGGAGATAAAAGACATTTGCACACACCAGCGGGACAAGACTCAAAGATCACCAGACAACAGCGAAGATAAACATGCTGCAGTGAACTGGAGGACAAGGAGCCTTGTTCCGGGGTGACACCACTGCCTTTTGATAATTCTCACGTTCTGTACTCATTGTGATAAACTTAATAAATTCTGTGAAAACACACTCGTACCCAGTGTGCACATGAACGGAAAGATCGAAGCAAGGGTGTCAGCCGTGTAGAAACGTTAGCCCGAATTTGAGAACAGCGAGTGGGGAAATCTTCCCACCGTGTTTACGATGTTGTTAACACGCAGCGATTGGGGGAAATTTCCCCCCCCCTCCCCCCCCACCGTGTCCTAACTCACACCAAGTCCTGTTCACACATCACCCCCTATTCCCCCGTGACCTACACTGGCTCCCGGTCAAGCAACGTGTGGATTTGAAAATTCTCATCTTTGTTTTCAAGTCCCCCCTTGGTCTCGTCCCTCCCTATCTCTGTGAACCTCCTCCAGGCCCATGACCCTCCCAGATCTCTGTGCTCCTCCAATTCCGGCCTCCCGCCCTTCCCCTTGGGACATTTTACAATGTTGGAGGTGCTATATAGGTATAAGTTGTTGTTGACGAGTTACAATGTCCCTAAGACCGAAACTGTATTCAATGTCAAAAGTGTCGGGGGAGAGGGGGGAATAAAAACATCCCAAAGAAACCTGGAAAGCCAAACATTTGCGGACAGATTTACCGCAAAAAAACAAGAATTTAAGAGAAAAACGTTGAGACAGTCAACCCGATTAATAAAGAACAAATGCAAATGGAGCAGAGAGACTCGGAAATTGAAATTTTGACAGTAATACATGAGACGTGAGATACAGGGGTTATGATTCCTTTAATTGAATTGTTAGATAATTGAGGGTGAACATACAAGCTGTTTTGCCGTGTGAGGCTTTACAAGTTACAGATGGGAGATCCGGAATGCTGGGTTGGGCCTCTGCTTGCCAGCAAAGCTTTACTTAAACATACCAGCGGTTCCTCGTTGCTTTGATCTTTGTACGAGGGGGTAGGCGTACGAGGAGGAAGGGACCCTTATGGCTCGGTTTGGTCCGGCCTTTCGAGGGGGGAGCGATGGGGGGCGCCCTCTCCGCCAGTGACGGCGGCCTCCGCGCGCCATGGGCCTGGCGGGACGGGGTCCGCGAGGAGTTGGGGGAGGGGATGGGCCGCGCGCGGTGGAGGAGTGAGGAGGGGGCATGGCTGGTGAGGCCAGGGGAGGGGGAGGGGGGCAGGGAAGGGGAGGGGGAGGGTCGTATGCGGTGGGGGAGCGGGGAGCTGGTGGGGCTTGCGATGCCGGGGGAGGGGGAGAGGGAGTGGGACGGTGAGGGGGAGGGGGACAGTGAGGGGGAGAGGGAGGGGGAGGGGGACAGTGAGGGGGAGAGGGAGGGGGAGAGGGACTTGCGTCGGGGGCTAGTCCGGGAGTGCGCGCGACCTCTTCCAAGCCTTCATTTAGCCTTCTTCCCGAAACCTCCAAACTTCTTTCCGAGATCGGAGAACCAAGTGCTGGAACCAAGAGAGAGAAAGAAGTCATGTGAGGCATTCACTCACAATACATTAGGAACAGGAGAAAGTCCATTCGGCCCCTCAACCTCCACCACCATTCAATAAGTTCAACTCCCTCAACCCCACTTTCCTGCCCCCGCGCGCCTCCCCATGTCTCCAAATATCCAAGGATCTGCCTTCTGGATAGACTGAACGACCAGGAACTCACGGCCCTCCTCCTTTTACATTCAGTCATGGGATGTGCCTGTTGTTTGGGCCGGTGCCCATTTATTGCCCATTTCTGTACGGCTCACTCGGCCATTTCAGAGGGCAGTGAATGGTCAACCGCGTGGCTGTGGGTCTGGAGTCACGTGTAGGCCAGACCCGGTAAGGATGGCGGATTTCCTTGCCCTAAAGGAGATTAATGAGTGAAACAGATGAGTTTTTACCACAATCGATTATAGTTTCCCGACACCGTTACTGAGACTAACTTTCAACTCCAGATTTTTTTTTAATCAATTAATTGAATTAAAATTCTACCAGCTGACATGTGGGAGATTTGAACTCACACCCCCAGGACATTAGACTGGAGCTCAGGATCAGTAACACAATGACAGCACCACTACCTCACCACCTCTTATGTGGGAACACTTGGGGTTTCAGGAGGTAGGGATTGTCACCTGAGGGTGAGGGATTGTCTCCACTTTGTGTTTACTAAAGACCCAAGTTGTATGGGATTCCATATTGTATCTGGAGGCTTTTAAATATGAGATTATATCGGATTTACACTGCTCCGTGTTCCCATTTCTGCTCCCGATGGGCTGAGAATTTCAGTTGAAATGTAGAGTTCCAAACCCAGTACCAATCCCAGTGTATGGATTGGAGTGTGGAGATAGAGGGAGAGAGGGATGGAGTGTGGAGATGGAGGGAGAGAGGGGTGGAGTGTGGAGATGGAGGGAGAGAGGGATGGAGTGTGGAGATGGAGGGAGAGGGTTGGATGGAGTGTGACATGGAGGGAGTGAGGGATGGAGTGTGGAGATGGAGGGAGAGAGGGATGGAGTGTGGCGATGGAGGGAGAGAGATGGAGTGTGGAGATGCAGGGAGAGGGATGGATGGAGTGTGACATGGAGTGAGTGAGGGATGGAGTGTGGAGATGGAGGGAGAGAGGGATGGAGTGTGGCGATGGAGGGAGAGTGGAGTGTGGAGATGGAGGGAGCTAGGGATGGAGTGTGGAGACTGAGGGAACGAGTGATGGAGTGTGGAGATGGAGGGAGAGAGAGATGGCGTGTGGAGATGGAGGGAGAGAAAGATGGAGTGTGGAGATGGAGGGAGAGAGAGATGGCGTGTGGAGATGGAGGGAGAGAGAGATGGAGTGTGGAGATTGAGGGAAAGGGATGGATGGAGTGTGGCGATGGAGGGAGAGAGATGGAGGGAGTGTGGAGATGGAGGGAGTGAGGGGTGACCTCACCTCATGACCCTGTTGACCTCTTGGACCTGAAGTTTCTGGAATGCTGACCTTGTTTTCTCACTCAGTTGATTGGCCCATTGCCTCACGTGATCCTGAAACATCATGATGCGCTCGACCATGGAGGCGGGGCCTCGTGTTGAGAGGGTCACATTCAGCACTTCCGGCCCCGCGGTGGGAGTACTCTCTGAGAAAACCAAAACAAGAAAACATTACTTCACACTAAACAGTGTCTACCCTCCGCCATTCCTCACCCTTAACTGAGGGGAGGGGGCTCAGGGCAACCTCCAACAGCCATCTGCATTTAAATAGCACCGGGGAGATCTGGAAGATCTGGAAATTCGGTAGAAGAGCTGGAAGGGCGGGGGTGTGGAGTTCTCCCCAGTAGCAGTGTAGAGGGAGCTTTACTCTGTATCTAACCCCCGTGCTGTACCTGTCCTGGGAGTGTTTGATGGGGACAGTGTAGAGGGAGCTTTACTCTGTATCTAACCCCCGTGCTGTACCTGTCCTGGGAGTGTTTGATGTGGACAGTGTAGAGGGAGCTTTACTCTGTATCTAACCCCCGTGCTGTACCTGTCCTGGGAGTGTTTGATGGGGACAGTGTAGAGGGAGCTTTACTCTGTATCTAACCCCCGTGCTGTACCTGTCCTGGGAGTGTTTGATGGGGACAGTGTAGAGGGAGCTTTACTCTGTATCTAACCCTGTGCTGTACCTGGGTGAGCCATTTTCAAGCTGGCAATGAAGAGGCCTATAAATGGCCCTTCCCCGTGCTAATTGGAATTTTCCAGTTGACAGCCGTGCGCAATGCTCTGATTGAAACACGGACTGTAAAAGGACTTTCCCCTGACCCTCCCCCCTGCCCATTGGACCTCCAGCATCGGGAGCCTGTCACCATTCTAAATTGGACAGTGAGCGTGATCTCGGACCCCGAATTTTCCAGCGCTCGGAACATCCTGCCCGCCGACTGTTTCGGACGCAGCATGGCGTCGGAACCCGTATTTGACCCCCAAAAGAAAACTCCTGCCCCTGCTTGCCCGAAACAGGAGACGATCTCATTTCCTATCGCCGGAAATCCCCCCATCTCCTCCAAAGACAAACTTCACAGAATGAGGACTGTTTCGTTTTGACTGAACCTTGCCTGAACTGCTCAAAGATCGCTCATTTCTGCCAACCACACGTTTGCTCCAGCTTTACGGCTGAGCAGAATCGGCCTCAGGGGAATTCCTGGTACAATCGGTTTCTGTTTCTCTTCCTCCGACTCTCTAATTAGCAGCAGAACTCACAGTGAGCGTCTCTGAACGTTAATAAGGACTGTTGGTAATTAGAGACTCGGGCTGTTGTCTGTGGGAGCCTTTCATCCTCTCTTTGCCCTCAGACTCTGTGACCCTGAACACTCCTGGAATATCTTAGTTCTTATATCCCTGTCCACGTTACAGGTTACGGAGCCCTTGGGACTTGAAGCCATCTGCTGATGTAATGACCATTTGTTATCCAGGCCGAGCTGGCCTGATGGTGATGGAGCCTGGAGCCTGAGGCCTGGAGCCTCTAACAGTGCTGGAGCCTGAGAGCCTGAGAGCTGGGGCATGCGGTCTGTAACAGTGATGGAACATAGGAATATAGGAGCAGGAGTAGGCCATTCAGCCCATCGAGCCTGCCCCACCATTCAATACAATCCTGGCTGATCATCCACTTCAATGTCTTTTCCCCACACTATCCTCATATCCCTTTATGTCATTTGTATTTAGAAATCTGTCAATCTCTGCTTTAAACATACTCAATGACTGAGCTTCCACAGCCCTCTGGGGTAGAGAATTCCAAAGATTTACAACCCTCTGAGTAAAGAAATTTCTCCTCATCTCTGTTCCAAGTGGCTTCCCCCTTATTTTGAAATTGTGTCCCCTGGTTCTAGACTCCCCAGTCAGGGGGAACATCCTGGCTGTATCTACCCTGTTTATCCCTTTAAGTATTTTGTAGGTTTCAATGAGATCACCTCTCATTCTTCGAAACTCTCGAGAATACAGGCCCAGTTTCCCCAATCTCTCTTCATAGGACAGTCCCACCATCCCGGGAACAAGTCTGGTGAACCTTCATTGCACTCCCTCCATGGCAATAATATCCTTCCGAAGGTAAGGGGACCAAAACTGTACACAGTACTCCAAGTGCGGTCTAACCCAGGTTCTATACAATTGAAGCAAGACTTCACTGCTCCTGTACTCAAATCCTCTTGTGATAAAGGCTAACATACCATTAGCCTTCTGAATTGCTTGCTGCCTGTTACAGTAATGGAGTCTGGGACCTGAGGCCTATTACAGTGATGGAGCCTGAGGCCTGAGGCCTGTCACAGTGATGGAGCCTGGGGCCTGAGGCCTGTCACAGTGATGGAGTCTGGGGCCTGAGGCCTGTCACAGTGATGAAGCCTGGGGCCTGAGGCCTGTTGCAGTGATGGAGCCTGGGGCCTGAGGCCTGTCACAGTGATGGAGTCTGGGGCCTGAGGCCTGTCACAGTGATGGAGCCTGGGGCCTGAGGCCTGTCACAGTGATGGAGTCTGGGGCCTGAGGCCTGTCACAGTGATGGAGCCTGAGGCCTGAGGCCTGTCACAGTGATGGAGCCTGGGGCCTGAGGCCTGTCACAGTGATGGAGTCTGGGGCCTGAGGCCTGTCACAGTGATGAAGCCTGGGGCCTGAGGCCTGTTGCAGTGATGGAGCCAGGAGCCTGAGCCCTGTTACAGCACTCTGACTGTCACAGGTTCATAACCCACATCGTCTCCCGATATTCAGTGAATAGCGCCATGAAGTATCGGCTAACCATTTACCGGATCCAGTGGCCAGTCCGTTTGGGCTAAAGCAGCTAACTTAAATAATTAACTTATCCTGTATTAATCAGATAAGAGATTTACATAGATTGCTGGTAATGGAGTCAATCATAGCAAGTGAAGTTGCATTGTATTAATCTGTCTGTACAGTCTGTCTCTCTCTATTTATCGCTATCTCTTTATTTATAAATCTCTATCTCTATCACAAGCACACAAGAAATAGGAGCAGGAGTAGACCATTCTCCCTCCCTCTCTCTGTCTCTCCCTATCTCTCTCTCCATATCTCCTCTCTCTGTCTCTCCCTATCTCCCTCCCTCTCTCTGTCTCTCCCTATCTCTCCCCCCAAATCTCCCTCTCTCTGTCTCTCCCTATCTCCCTCCCTCTCTCTGTCTCTCCCTATCTCTCCCCCCCAAATCTCCCTCTCTCTGTCTCTCCCTATCTCCCTCCCTCTCTCTGTCTCTCCCTATCTCTCCCCCCAAATCTCCCTCTCTCTGTCTCTCCCTATCTCCCTCCCTCTCTCTGTCTCTCCCTATCTCTCCCCCCAAATCTCCTTCTCTCTGTCTCTCCCTATCTCCCTCCCTCTCTCTGTCTCTCCCTATCTCTCCCCCCAAATCTCCCTCTCTCTGTCTCTCCCTATCTCCCTCCCTCTCTCTGTCTCTCCCTATCTCTCTCTCCATATCTCCTCTCTCTGTCTCTCCCTATCTCCCTCCCTCTCTCTGTCTCTCCCTATCTCTCCCCCCAAATCTCCCTCTCTCTGTCTCTCCCTATCTCCCTCCCTCTCTCTGTCTCTCCCTATCTCTCTCTCCATATCTCCTCTCTCTGTCTCTCCCTATCTCCCTCCCTCTCTCTGTCTCTCCCTATCTCTCCCCCCAAATCTCCCTCTCTCTGTCTCTCCCTATCTCCCTCCCTCTCTCTGTCTCTCCCTATCTCTCTCTCCATATCTCCTCTCTCAGTTTTCTCCTTCTCCCTATCCGCCTGTTGGCTTACCTGCAAAAGCAGCCAATAAGACGACACAAACGGCCACGGTGATGAGAGTCAGTTTCATGATTCTGATTGGTTGATTGGTTCAGTCCTGGGGAATTCTGAAATGATAGATTTGGAGTAAAGACGGGTTGTTATGGTATCACTTCGAGATGGAGTGAGAGATAAAACTGGGGACGAGTTATTGAACAGTCGTGAGTCCGACCCACACTTACTCTCCAACGATGTCGTCGGGAGCTATGTTACGGTTGCATGAAAGATCTCTTAACATCAAACAAACGTTAAGGGTAAATGTTGGGTTTCTGAACTCCAGGGAGGGAGTGTTGTACAGCGGGAATGCCACAGAGCAGTCTTGAGCCTATCGTGATTCTGCCACGCTCTGCACCCGGTTCCCGTTAACCGCGCGTGACACCCCATGGGAGCGTGACAGTGGGGTACATAACCCCTGACCCCAGCCCCGTGAATAATTAACACTCCACTCCGCCATCACACACCAGCGATGAGAGATTCTCCAGCGACATTTGAGATCAAACCTTCGAAAAAAATTTGAAAGAAGGATTCCACATTTCGACCGGATATTGCAGGGAGGCAGTAAAAAGACTTGCATTTCTCTAGCGCCTTTCCGCTCCTCAAGACGTCCCAAAGCACTGCACAGACAATGAAGGACATTTCTTTGAAGTGTGCTCACTGTTGTAATGTAGGAAACGCGGGCAGCCAATTTGCGCACAGCAAGATCCCACAAACAGCAATGTGATAATGGCCCAGATTGTCTGTTTTTTTTAGTGATGTTGGTTGAGGGATAAATATTGTCCCCAGGACACCGGGGAGAACTCCCTCCCCCTGCTCTTCTTCCAAATAGTGGCCGCGGGATCTTTTACACCCACCTGAGAGGGTAGACGGGGGCCTCAGTTTAATGTCTCATCTGAAAGACGGCACCTCCGACAGTGCAGCACTCCCTCAGTACTGACCCTCCGACAGTGCAGCACTCCCTCAGTACTGACCCTCCAACAGTGCAGCACTCCCTCAGTACTGACCCTCCGACAGTGCAACACTCCCTCAGTACTGACCCTCCCTCAGTGAGTGTTCTGGATTAAGGTCTCGAGTGGGTTTTGAACTCAGAATCATCTGACCCAGAGAGAGATAGGAACATCGGAACATCGGAGCAGGAGTAAGCCATTCGGCCTAAAGAGAGAGAGAGAGAGGGAGAGAGCGAGTGGGGGAGGGGAGAGAGAGAGAGAAGGAGCGGGGGCGAGAGAGGGTGGGAGAGAGAGAGAGAGGCGGATAGAAAGAGACGGAGAGAGAGGAGGGAAGAGACAGAGGTGGATAGAGAGAGAGGTGGAGTGAGAGGGGGGAAAGTGAGAGAGGCGGATAGAGAGAGAGAGAAGCGAGGGGGATAGAGAGAGAGATAGAGGGGCTGATAGAGAGAGAGAGGTGGAGTGAGAGAGAGAGGTGTAGAGAGAGAAAGGTGGAGGGAGAGAGATAGGCGGAGAGAGAGGGAGGAGGGAGATAGGTGGAGAGAGAATGAGGAGAGAGAGAGGCGGATAGAGAGAGAGAGAGAACGGGGGAGAGAGAGGCGGAGAAAGAGAGGGGGAAAGAAAGAGAGATGCAGATAGATAGAGAGAGATAGAGGGGCTGATAGAGAGAGAGAGGTGGAGGGAGAGAGAGAGAGGGTGCTAAACTGTGCCAGAGCTGATACCAAAGAGATGAAATCAGCCCTACTCTCCGAGTCAGAGACTGTCACACGACAAACAAACAGCTTACAGTCTGAACTAAATTATAAAATGATGGCAGCACAGGAGGAGTCCATTCGGCCCATCGTCCCTGTGCTGGCTCTTTGAAAGATCTATCCAATTAGTCCCCACTCTCCCCCCCTGCTCTTTCCCTCATCCTCCTGCAAATTTCCCCCCTTCCATTATTTCTCCGATTCTCCCTTTTGAAAGTTACTATTGAATCTGCTTCCACCGCCCTTTCAGGCAGCACGTTCCAGATCACAACAACTCACTGTGTTCAAACAAATTCTCCTCATCTCCCCCCCTCTGGTTCTTTTACCCATTATCCTCAATCTGTGTCCCTCTGGTTACCGACCCTCCTGCCACTGGGAACGGTTTCTCCTCATTTACTCCATCGAAACCCCCTCATGATTCTGAACGCCTCGATTAAATCTCCCCCTTAACCTTCTCTGCTCTAAGGAGAACAATCCCAGCTTCTCCCAGTCTCTCCACATTAACTGAAATCCCCCAGACATTTCTAAAAAAGGACATTTGTAAAATGCAATAACAGAGCAAAGACTTGCAGAAGTAGATTATTGAAAAGAAGTTTTGCGCGATTCAGGAGGTAGATTCAGGAGGAGACTGTAACTCACATCTTTCTGTTCCTGGCTCCCAGTCACTGTCTGATTCCAGTTGCTCTCCTCCGTTTTATATTCTTGCCTCCTCGTCCACAATAGTAATTATTTCAATTATGCAGAAACGAAATGAAAGGCAACAGGTTTCAGTATGGTTGCTTGTCATGTGACCTGCACTGTCTCTCTCTCAAATGACTGCACACACAGAAATTAAGGCCTTCACCTCTATTGGCAAGCTCTTTAAATCCGAGTCTGTCTCGAACTTAATGTCAATGTGAGCAGAGATGTTTTGCAGTCTCTATCTTTGAAGTTTAATTATACCCTGTCCCTTCAGTTTGCACCAGCCTGCTGGGACTTGGTACAACAATCCCCAGTGCACTTAGCCGAAGCTCGTGTCCGCAGGGTGAGCACTGCCCCTGAGCAAGTGCTACCCCGGACGGGAAATTAAACAGTGCGTTTCGAGTGCAACAACATCTTGCCTTTGTGTAACACCTTCAACATAGTGAAATGCCCCAAATGCTTCACAGACACAATTTGACCCCAAGTCACATCAGGAGATATCAGGGACCGGAGACCAAAAGCTCAGTCAAGGAGGTCAGGTTTAGAAGGAGCGTCTTAAAGGAGGAGAGAGAGAGGGAGAGGTTTAGGGAGGGAATTCCAGAGCTTAGGGCCCCCAGGCAGCTGAAGGCACGGCCGCCAATGGTGGAGCGATGGGAATCGGGGGATGGGCAAGAGGGCGGAATTGGAGGAGGGCAGAGATCTTGGAGGGTTGTAGGGGCTGGAGGAGGTTACAGACATAGGGAGGGTTGTAGGGGCTGGAGGAGGTTACAGAGATAGGGAGAGTTGTAGGGGCTGGAGGAGGTTACAGAGGTAGGGAGGGTTGTAGGGGCTGGAGGAGGTTACAGAGATAGGGAGAGTTGTAGGGGCTGGAGGAGGTTACAGAGGTAGGGAGGGTTGTAGGGGCTGGAGGAGGTTACAGAGATGGGGAGGGTTGTAGGGGCTGGAGGAAGTTACAGAGATAGGGAGGGTTGTAGGGGCTGGAGGAAGTTACAGAGATAGGGAGGGGGCGAGGAGGCCAGGGAGGGATCTAAACATAAGGATGCGAATGTTAAAATTGAGTCGAAGCCAGTGTAGGTCAGTGTGAAACAAGGGGTGATGGCTGAACGGGATTCGGTGCGAGTTCGGACACAGGGGGTGGCAGAACCTTTGGAGGAGACGACGTTTATGAATGTGGAAACCTTGTGAAACGCGGGAGGCGGCATGGGAGAGGACGGAAATAGTCGAGCATAGAGGTGGGAAAATCACAGATGAGGCTTTCAGCTGAAGGTGAGTTGAAGCAGGGATGGGATGACAGAGTTGGGATTTGACAGTCTTGGTGACGGAGTGGACATAAGGTTAGAAGCCTCGCTGAGGGTCACATCCCCATCCCACTCCCCTTCGGGATGGGGGTGTCCGATGTCCCACCAATGTTTGGGATTCAATAAAACATTATTCAATTAGTCCTTGCACCAAATCTTTTGACCTTAAATCAACGTCCAATCATTGCCCATTGGACAATTTCTGACCACGAGCTGACCGACACTGCAGAATGATACAGACGACAGTTATATTTAGCAAATTAGTTCAGCCTCCATCGGCCCTGCTTGGCCTTAATCTGCCCATCCCAGTAAATGGATATTCCTAAATAATGTGCGTGCAGGATGATTGTAGGACATAGCCTGGGAGTCGGAACCACCTGCTTGTTTAACCACATCACGTGAATTTAAATAGACCTCTGAAAATATCCTTGGTTAAAAAGATTATAAGCCAGGAAAGGAAAACATTTCCTTCTTTTTTATGGTAATGGGAGCTCCAGGCGACAACCACCCAAACTCAGCCTGCAGGAGGGAGGGATGAGGTCACTCAGACTGCCTAGGCCCCAAGCCTTGGACGTCTCCTCTCTCAACCCCGCCACTCACTGACCTACACTGGCTCCCGGGCCAGTTTAACATTCTCCTTCTGGTTTTCAAATCCCTCCACACATCCCCCTTCCCTATCTCTGTAACCTCCTCCAGCCCCGACAACCCTCCCAATCTCTGTAAACTCCTCCAGCAACTACAACCCTCCCTATCTCTGTCACCTCCTCCAGCCCCGACAACCCTCCCTATCTCTGTAACCTCCTCCAGCCCCGACAACCCTCCCTATCTTTGTAACCTCCTCCAGCCCCGACAACCCTCCATATCTCTGTAACCTCCTCCAGCCCCGACAACCCTCCCTATCTCTGTAACCTCCTCCAGCCCCGACAACCCTCCCTATTTCTGTAACCTCCTCCAGCAACTACAACCCTCCCTATCTCTGTAACCTCCTCCAGCCCCGACAATCCTCCCTATCTCTGTAACCTCCTCCAGCAACTACAACCCTCCCTATCTCTGTAACCTCCTCCAGCACCTACAACCCTCCCTATCTCTGTAACCTCCTCCAGCCCCTACAACCCTCCCTATCTCTGTAACCTCCTCCAGCCCCTACAACCCTCCCTATCTCAGTAACCTCCTCCAGCCCCGACAACCCTCCCTATCTCTGTCACCTCCTCCAGCCCCGACAACCCTCCCTACCTCTGCAACCTCCTCCAGCCCCGACAACCCTCCCTATCTCTGTAACCTCCTCCAGCCCCGACAACCCTCCCTACCTCTGTAACCTCCTCCAGCCCCGACAACCCTCCCAATCTCTGTAACCTCCTCCAGCCCCGACAACCCTCCCTATCTCTGTAACCTCCTCCAGCCCCGACAACCCTCCCTATCTCTGTAACCTCCTCCAGCCCCGACAACCCTCCCTATCTCTGTAACCTCCTCCAGCCCCGACAACCCTCCCTATCTCTGTAACCTCCTCCAGCCCCGACAACCCTCCCTATCTCTGTAACCTCCTCCAGCCCCGACAACCCTCCCTATCTCTGTAACCTCCTCCAGCAACTACAACCCTCCCTATCTCTGTAACCTCCTCCAGCCCCGACAACCCTCCCTATCTCTGTAACCTCCTCCAGCAACTACAACCCTCCCTATCTCTGTAACCTCCTCCAGCACCTACAACCCTCCCTATCTCTGTAACCTCCTCCAGCCCCTACAACCCTCCCTATCTCTGTAACCTCCTCCAGCCCCTACAACCCTCCCTATCTCAGTAACCTCCTCCAGCCCCGACAACCCTCCCTATCTCTGTCACCTCCTCCAGCCCCTACAAACCTCCCTACCTCTGCAACCTCCTCCAGCCCCGACAACCCTCCCTATCTCTGTAACCTCCTCCAGCCCCGACAACCCTCCCTATCTCTGTCACCTCCTCCAGCCCCGACAACCCTCCCTATCTCTGTAACCTCCTCCAGCCCCGACAACCCTCCCTATCTCTGTAACCTCCTCCAGCCCCTACAACCCTCCCTATCTCTGTAACCTCCTCAAGCCCCCACAACCCTCGCTATCTCTGTAACCACCTCCAGCCCCGACAACCCTCCCTATCTCTGTAGCCACCTCCAGCCCCTACAGCCCTCACTATCTCTGTAACCTCCTCCAGCCCCTACAACCCTCCCTATCTCTGTAACCTCCTCCAGCCCCTACAACACTTCCTATCTCTGTAACCTCCTCCAGCCCCTACAGCCCTCACTATCTCTGTAACCTCCACCAGCCCCTACAACCCTCCCTATCTCTGTAACCTCCACCAGCCCCTACAACCCTCCCTATCTCTCTAACCTCCTCCAGCCCTAACAACCCTCCCTATCTCTGTAACCTCCACCAGCCCCGACAACCCTCCCTATCTCTGTAACCTCCTCCAGCCCCTACAACCCTCCCAATCTCTGTAACCTCCTCCAGCCCTAACAACCCTCCCTATCTCTGTAACCTCCTCCAGCCCCTACAACCCTCCCTATCTCTCTAACCTCCTCCAGCCCTAACAACACTCCCTATCTCTGTAACCTCCTCCAGCCCCTACAACCCTACCAATCTCTGTAACCTCCTCCAGCCCTAACAACCCTCCCTATCTCTCTAACCTCCACCAGCCCCTACAACCCTCCCTATCTCTGTAACCTCCACCAGCCCCTACAACCCTCCCTATCTCTGTAACCTCTTCCAGCCCCTACAACCCTCCCTATCTCTCTAACCTCCTCCAGCCCTAACAACCCTCCCTATCTCTGTAACCTCCACCAGCCCCTACAACCCTCCCTATCTCTGTAACCTCCACCAGCCCCTACAACCCTCCCAATCTCTGTAACCTCCACCAACCCTAACAACCCTCCCTATCTCTCTCACCTCCACCAACCCCTACAACCCTCCCTATCTCTGTAACCACCTCCAGCCCCTACAATCTTCCCTATCTCTGTTAGCTCCTCCAGCCCCTACAACCCTCCCTATCTCTGCAACCTCCTCCAGCCCCTACAACCCTCCCAATCTCTGTAACCTCCTCCAGCCCTAACAACCCTCCCTATCTCTCTAACCTCCACCAGCCCCTACAACCCTCCCTATCTCTGTAACCTCCTCCAGCCCCTACAGCCCTCCCTATCTCTGTAACCTCCACCAGCCCCTACACCCCTCCCTATCTCTGTAACCTCCTCCAGCCCCTACAACCCTTCCTATCTCTGTAACCTCCTCCAGCCCCTACCACCCTCCGAGATCTCTGCACTCCTCCAATTCCGCCCTCTTGCCCATCCCCCGATTCCCATCGCTCCACCATTGGCGGCCGTGCCTTCAGCTGCCTGGGGGCCCTAAGCTCTGGAATTCCCTCCCTAAACCTCTCCGGCCTCTCTCTCTCTCTCCTCCTTTAAGACGCTCCTTCAAAAACCGACCTCTTTTCCCGAGGTTTTGGTCGCCGGTCCCTAATATCTCCTGATGTGGCTCAGGGTCAACTACAGACGCTGTTGTGAAGTGCTTTGGAATGTTTTGCTTTGTTAAAGGCTCTATATCAATGCAAGACATTGTTCGCCCTCAGGTCCCAAGGTGTGAAAAGCGGGTCCACAGCCCTGCTCCTGATTGCTGTGCTGTGCTCCCGTGTTTTTCACCAGGCCCTCTGAGGGTGTTTGAACCTCGGTCTTGTGAGGAGAATGGCACTTTCTGAAAGTATTGCACACTGAATATTGCGTCCACTTCACATCGGAACAGGGGATGGCCATTCAGCCCCTCTAGTCTGTAACAGCATTCTATTATATTTTTCATTCATGGGATGTGAGCGTCGCTGGCCAGGCCAGCATTTATCGCCCATCCCTAATTGCCCTTGAGAAGGTGGTGGTGAGCTGCCTTCTTCAACCGCTGCAGTCCATGTGGGGTAGGTACACCCACAGTGCTGTTAGGAAGGGAGTTCCAGGATTTTGACCCAGCGACAGTGAAGGAACGGCGATATAGTTCCAAGTAGGGATGGTGTGTGACTTGGAGGGGAACTTGCAGGTGGTGGTGTTCCCATGCATCTGCTGCCCTTGTCCTTCTAGTTGGTAGAGGTCGCAGGTTTGGAAGGTGCTGTCTAAGGAGTCTTGGTGAGTTGCTGCAGTGCATCTTGTAGATGGTACACACTGCTGCCACTGTGCGTCGGTGGTGGAGGGAGTGAATGTTTGTGGATGGTGGATGGGGTGTCAAACCATCAGTTCATGGTTGATTTGTATCTTAACACCATCTCCCCATCACCCTTAATCCCCTCACCCAACAAATATCTATCCGTCTCCATTTTGAAATTTCCAATTGACCTCCAGCCTCGACAGCCTTTCTGGGGGAGAGAGTTCCAGATTCCCACTCCCCTTTGTGTGAAGAAGTGCTTCCTGACATCACCCCTGAAAGGCCTGGCTCTGATTTTAAGGTTCTGCCCCCTTGTTCTGGACTCTCCCCCTCCCCCCACCAGAGGAATTAGCCTCTCTTTATTGACCCTATTGACTACGTTAATCATCTTTAAACATCTTGATTAGATCGCCCCCTTAATCTTCTACACTCGAGGTAGCACAAGCCCAGTCTGTGCAACCTGCCCTCGTCAGTTAACCCTTTTAGCCCCGGGATCATTCTGGTGAATCTGGGCTGCACCCTGCCTCCAGGGACAGTATATCCTTCCTGAGGTGCGGGGCCCAGAACTGAACACAGTTGCCCCAGAGGGGGTCATACTAGAGCTTTTTATTCGAAGCCAGCGCGCTAAGCTGTGAGTTACAGCCAGCTATTTTTTCCCAGCTGCACTGCGACAGTATAACTACGGGTTTCGACTGTCACCTGACTCTTGAAAACAATGGCAGACCATCGAAAAGGGAGCTTATCTCACCCCACATGGGCAAGTCACTGGCTGGAGGCTCCCACCTATTAACATAACGCCTCACTATATCGCAGAAACGTTCCGAAGCCGCTTGGGCACAGCGCCAAAGAGTGCACAGCAAGATCCCGCAGCAGCAATTGAATTTGATGGTGCTGGTTGAGAGACGGGTATCGGCTCAGGACACAGGAGAAAAGAGGGACAAGGAGGCAGAAAGAGAGAGAAGAAGAGAAAGAGTGAGCGAGGGAATAGAGGGAGAGGAAGAGAGAAAAACGAAAAAGAGAGACTTGCATTTCTCTAGCGCCTTTCCCCACCTCAGCATGTCCCAAAGTGCCTCACAGCCAATGAAGTACCTTCTTTTGAAGTGTGGTCACTGTTGTAATGTAGGAAGCGCGGCTAGCCGATTTGTGCACAGTAAGATCCCACAATCACTGAAGCATCGCTAAAGAAAGTGATGCGGGTATTTATCACATTGCCAGTTGTGGGATCTTGCTGTGCACGAATCGGTTGCCGCTTTTCCCCGCTTTACAGCAGCGACCAATCTTCCAAAAACGTATTTCGTTAGCTGAGAATCCTTTCTGGTGAAGGTTGCGATGTTTCTATAAGTTTTTCTTTATCTGCGGAGCCAGTCCCTCAGGGTGGGAGGTCTAGAGAAGTGGATTCTGCCCCTATGTCTACATGTTGCCTTGTGTTCAAAGTGTTGCACTAATGAAATGGTCTCGCATCCTCCCAAATCCTATAATCTCTGAATCAACGATCAAAGAGTGGGACAGACTCAAACACAATTCAAGACAGTCAAAGCAAAACAGAATAGAGGTGGGAGTGGAGAGAGAGAGAGAGAGAGAACGAGAGAGAGAGAGGATTAGAGAGAGAGAGAGCATTGGAGAGTCTCACGGCTGCTAAACTGGTGCAGGAGCTCCCTCTCCTGGACTCATGCCTGCATTACCAGCAATAGCAGCACCCGAGTGTCAAAGAACGCAGCACAGGAGGAGCCCATTCAGCCCATCGTCCCTGTGCTGGCTCTTTGAAAGATCTAGCCAATTAGTCCTCACTCTCCCCCCCTACTCTTTCCCCAATCTCCCTGCAAATTTTTCCCCTTCCAGTATTTCTCCAATTCCCCTTTTGAAAGTTACTATTGAATCTGCTTCCACCGCCCTTTCAGGCAGCGCGTTCCAGATCACAACAACTCACTGTGTCAAAAAAATTCTCATCATCTCCCCCCCTCTGGTTCTTTTACCGATTATCCTCAATCTGTGTCCCTCTGGTTACCGACCCTCCTGTCACTGGGAACGGTTTCTCCTCATTTACTCCATCAAAACCCCCTCATGATTTTGAACGCCTCGATTAAATCTCCCCCTTAACCTTCTCTGCTCTAAGGAGAACAATCCCAGCTTCTCCCAGTCTCTCCACATTAACTGATGTCCCTCACCCTTGGGAACATTCCGGTAAATCTCCCTCTGCACCCTCTGCAAGGACTCGACATCCTTCCTAAAGTGTGTGGCGACCGGAATTGGACACAATTCTCCAGCTGGGGTCTAACCGGTGATTTATAAAGGGTTTAGCCTAACTTCCTTCCTCTTGTGCACTACGCCTCCATTTATAAAGCCAAGGATCAGGGACAGCTTTCACAACCTGTCCCGCCACCGTCCAGGATTTGTGTCTGTACACCCCCAGGTCTCTCGGTTCCTGCAACTCCTTTGGCATTGTAACATTTAGTTTGTCTCTCTTTCGTCTTCTCTGCAACCTGTCTGCTCATTTGAACAGTCTCTTCCTCTCCTCCTGAATTCTGTTCCTTATTGTTTACTACATTTCCCAGTTTCATGCCATCCACAAACTTAGAAATTATATCCTGGGAGCCCAAAAAGGCCGTGTCATTAAATCTACATCAAACTCCCTCCTTTCAAAATCTCAAATTCTGTTGCACGGAGGTTTTCAGGCACGAAAAGCAAGACTTGCATTTCTCTAGCGCCTATCACCTCCTCAGGACCTCCCAAAGTGCTTCACAGCCAATGAAGGACGTTTTTTATGGAGTGTGTCCGCTGTTGTAATGTGGGAAACGTGGCAGCCAATTTGCGCACAGCAAGATCCCATAAACAGCAATGAGATAATGACCCAGATCATCTGTGGTTTTTTTTTAGTGATGTTGGTTGAGGGATAAATATTGTCCCCAGGACACCGGGGAGAACTCCCCCCCCCTGCTCTTCTTCCAAATAGTGACCGTGGGATCTTTTACACCCACCTGAGAGGGCAGACGGGGGCCTCGGTTTAATGTCTCATCTGAAAGAGATTCCCCAGGCAATATTGGGAAGCTGGAACATAAAAGCGCAGATAAAGTGGTACGTAACTCTGTGGCTGCTGCTGGGTCGTGGAATGTATACTGTGATAAATAACTATATTTTTCACTGCTTGAGCTGTGTAAATCCAAGATTGGGATTGATAGTCATGTAGTGAATCTGGGGACATGGGGATAGGGTGGCAAACTGGAGTTGAGGTAGAATAACAGCCATTTGGAGTCATTACGGGAGAGTACGAGGCCATTCCGCCCATCGGTCCCATGCTAGCTCTCTGTCGAGTAAGCCAGTCAGTCTCGCTTCACCCTTGCTGTATCTCCCGTAGCCCTGCAAGTCTATTTCCCTCACCTGTCCAGCAAATTTCCTTTGGCAGTCATTCATCACCTCCGCTTCTGCCATGACCTAATTGAATGGCGGAACAGGTTCGAGGGGCTGAATGGCCTCCTCCTACGTTCCAAGTTGACACTTTTCTTTCAGTAGTGGGGCGAACATGCTTTCTGTACTTGAGGGAGATGACGCGAAGCTGCTGGGATTAAAGTCGATTAAGTTCAACAATTTTGGATCATAATCACCGCTCCCAATTTTTTTTCAGACAGCGGCTTTCGGTGATGTTTCTGCTGTCTCCATTTACACCTCCCCTCCCCCCAGGCCAACCTTTTATTTCTTTACCCTTTCCACTACCATCTCCGCTTGCATTGCACCATCAGCCCTTTTGTCGTTTAATCTCTCCTGCCCTCCATCCTAACGCAGACCTTCTCTTTTGTTCTTCCTCCCCTCTGTCCCGTCCTTAAAATCCGTTACTCCAACTTTCTCCTGTTCCATCGGGAGGTCACAGACCTGGCACTCTGTTTTCCTCTCTCTCGACACAGCTCCTGGGTATTTCCAGCACTCTCTGTTTTTATTTCCAGCACCTGCAAGTATTTTTTAACCTTGCATGGAAATATGGAAAGATTCCGCACAGAAGGAGACCATTCAGCCCATTGTCACTGTGCTGGCTCTTTGAAAGAGATGTCCAATTAATCCTGCCCACCCCCCCCCCCCCGCTCTTTCCTCATAGCCCTGCAATCGTAAATCCTTCCAGTATTTATCCAATTTTTGATCTATTGCGCACGGTGTACAGAACGTTAAGTAAAACAATGCAGACTCCAAGGATTAAACTAGATTTAATTTCCATTCTGCAAAGCCAGATTAGCCAAGATTCACGTTATCTGGAGGTTAGTGAACGTCGAGTGATGGCGTGCACTGTTGAGTGTTCCTGAGTGGGTCTGGTCTCGGACCTACGCCCCTGGTAATGTTCTTTATGAAAACAGGAGGTCTCTCCAGGCTTCCCTCATCTGATCGTTGAATCGTCTGCAACACAGGGCAACGCAAGTACTGGTTATCATGTGGTAGGGCCCAGCATTGAGCAAAGGGAAAATCTACTTGGCCGTGGGAGGCGTCACAGCAAGCGTCCAGAGAGTGAGCGGGAGGGCTGAGAATTGCAGAGGGAAGGGGGCAAGCATTAAAGAGAGGGTGAAAAACAGCGGGGGAGGGAGGGAGGGCGAGAGAAAGGATGGGGAACACAAGAGGAGTGATAGAAAAATAAGGAATGTAAAAGAGAGACAGAGGGAAACGGGCCGTGAGGAAGGAGAGAGACAGCAGAAAGGAAAGATGCGAGGACGATTGGCTAAAGGGGTTGGGAGTCTTGATCCACTTCTTGCCCGAGTCTGTTTCTGCTTCTGTTTTCCAATCTTTGCTACATTTAATGGTCAGTAGGTGTTCCAAGTGTGGTCTAACCAAGGTATATGGAGATCGGAACTGTGCACAGTGCTCCGGGTGTGGTCTAACCAAGGTATATGGAGACCAGAACTGTGCACAGTGCTCCGAGTGTGGTCTAACCAAGCTATATGGAGACTGGAACTGTGCACAGTGCTCCGAGTGTGGTCTAACTGAGGTTTATGGAGACTGGAACTGTGCACAGTGCTCCGAGTGTGGTCTAACCAAGGTATATGGAGACCGGAACTGTGCACAGTGCTCCGAGTGTGGTCTAACCGAGGTTTATGGAGACTGGAACTGTGCACAGTGCTCCGAGTGTGGTCTAACTGAGGTATATGGAGACTGGAACTGTGCACAGTGCTCCGAGTGTGGTCTAACTGAGGTATATGGAGACTGGAACTGTGCACAGTGCTCCGAGTGTGTTCTAACCGAGGTATATGGAGACCGGAACTGTGCACAGTGCTCCGAGTGTGGTCTAACCGAGGTTTATGGAGACTGGAACTGTGCACAGTGCTCCGAGTGTGGTCTAACTGAGGTATATGGAGACTGGAACTGTGCACAGTGCTCCGAGTGTGGTCTAACCAAGGTATATGGAGACTGGAACTGTGCACAGTGCTCCGAGCGTGGTCTAACTGAGGTTTATGGAGACTGGAACTGTGCACAGTGCTCCGAGTGTGGTCTAACTGAGGTATATGGAGACTGGAACTGTGCACAGTGCTCCAAGTGGACATCCCAAGGCTCCATATACGTTGAACATAACCTTTTCAATTCTATCCCACTAGAAATGAACCCCAGTGTTTGGTTTGTGATTTTATAGCCTTATTAACGTGTGTCACTGCTTTTAGTAATCGGTGTGTTTGTATCTCCGGATCCCTGTGCTCCTTTCCCCCCATTTAGACACTTAGCTTCCAAGGACAATGTGGAGAGGGGAATCGGACAGGGAGGGAGGGAGAATGGAGCTCTCCCGAGGAATGCACTCACCGTATTTTTTCTGTGAAGTTTGACAGGTTTAAATCACTGAAGAATTCCCGGAATGCTCCTCGAACTCGATCATAGAAATTGCGGAATCGCTCCTGGAAGCCTGTGTACTCTCCCAGATAGGTCCTCTGTCCAGCCGGATTATACACTGAGCTCGAATATGCTCCTGAAACATTCTCTGGGAGAAACACAGAAACTGTTTGTTCTCTCTGAAATTTCTTTTCTGCACTCTCTCCCCCCTCAGTCTCTGTCTCTATTCCTCTCTCTGTGTCATTCTCCCTCTTTCCGTTTCTCTCTTTCTTTGTCTCTCTCCTTCCATCTCTGTCTTTGTGTCTAAACTATTAGTTGGTGTCATTCTTAGCAAGAAATAATGAAATATAGAAGATCTGTTTCACAAATAACTTCCCGTTTCTCTCAGGACCCCCTCAATCAATTACTTTGAATCTATTCAGGACACGTGACAACAATTTGGTGCACAGCAAGATCCCAAAGGCAGAAAAGGAGCAGTTAACCATGTTTTATTATTCTCTGCTGCTTTGGGTTGTGGGAAGACCTAACCCTAACCCTAGCCATAACCAGTGCAGCACTCCCTCCGCACTGACCCTCTGACAGTGCAGCACTCCCTCCATTCTGACCCTCCGACAGTGCAGCACTCCCTCCGTACTGACCCTCCGACAGTGCGGCACTCCCTCAGTACTGACCCTCTGACAGTGCAGCACTCAGTACTGACCCTCTGACAGCGCAGCACTCCCTCAGTACTGACCCTCTGACAGTGCAGCACTCCCTCAGTACTGACCCTCTGACAGTGCAGCACTCCCTCAGTACTGACCCTCTGACAGCACAGCACTCCCTCAGTACTGACCCTCTGACAGTGCAGCACTCCCTTGGTACATTATGCATTTGTTGGGTGTATCTCCCATTCCTCCAAGCCCAGTTTAAACACATACCTGACAGAACACACAGAGAGACAAAGATAACCGCCACAGAAACGCAAAGGAGCGTCATTGCTTCGAACCAGGTCTGGTCTGAATGGGTTCACCTAAGGATCAAACAGAGGTTGTAGCAATCGCCCAGCATTGCAGTTACAATGAGAATCCGAACAGAAACAAATTTTTCTTTCAATTCGTATTCTGTCCCCTTGTACTGGAGTCCCATCCCTGACAGAGGAAATAGCCTCTCTCGATTGACCCTATCGAATCTTTTCATCATCTGAAACCCCTCGGTTAGATCCCCCCTTAATCTTCTACCCACAAGGTAACACAAGCCCAGTCTGTGCAAACTATCTTCGTAATTTAACCCTTTCAGCCCTGGAGTCATTCTGGTGAATCTGCGCTGCACCCTGCCTCCAGGGACAGTATATCCTTCCTGAGGTGCGGGGCCCAGGAATGAACACAGTGACTCCAGCTGGGGTCATTCAGAGTTCGAAGCCAGCGTGCTAAGCCGTGAGCTACGGCGAGCTATTTTTCCCAGCTGCACAGCGACAGTATAACTGCGGGTTTCGACCGTGACCTGACTCTTGAATACAATGGTGGACCATCCAAAAGGGAGCCTACCTCACCCCACCTGGGCAAGTCACTGGCTGGAGGCTCCCGCAAATTAGCATAACGCCTCACGAGATCGCAGAAACATACCAAAGCACCTTCGTGCACAGCGCCAATGGATGCACAGCAAGATCCCACAGCGGCAATGAGGTGAATGGTATTTAGAGGAGCTGGTTGAGAGAGGGGTGTTGGGCCAGGACACTGGGAGAAAGGAGGGAAGAGAAACAGGGAGACAGAAAGAGAGAGTGAGTGAGACACAGGGGAAGAGAGAGAGAGAGAGAGAGAGAGTGAAAGACTTGCATTTGTGTAGCGCCTTTCACCAACTCAGGATGTTCCAAAGCGCTTTACAGCCAACTGACACTATTGATGTGTGGTCACGATTGTAATGTAGGAAACACAGCAGCCAATTTGCGCACAGCAAGATCCCACAAACAGCAAAATGACAAATGACCAAAAAATGACCAGACAACCTGTTATAGCGATTATCTTACAACAGTGACTGCAGGAGCTTTTACATCGACCTGTAATGGTTCAACATTGCATCCAAAAGACAGCACCTCTGACAGTGCAGCAGTCCCTCAGTACTGACCCTCCGATAGTGCTGCACTCCCTCAGTACTGACCCTCCGACAGTGCTGCACTCCCTCAGTACTGACCCTCCGACAGTGCTGCACTCCCTCAGTACTGACCCTCCGACAGTGCAGCACTCCCTCAGTACTGACCCTCCGACAGTGCTGCACTCCCTCAGTACTGACCCTCCGACAGTGCAGCACTCCCTCAGCACTGACCCTCCGACAGTGCAGCACTCCCTCAGCACTGACCCTCCGACAGTGCAGCACTCCCTCAGCACTGACCCTCCGACAGTGCTGCGGTCTCAGCACCTTTCCATTTGAACCCGGGCTAAACGCCCCGGGTCTTCCTCCATCCTCAGCCGTGCTGAGGCCGACTGCACAGCCCGGCCCTCCCCACCAGGGAGCAGCAAACTGCCCGGGGGAGATGCGCAAAGCCTGGGCCCGAAACTCCGACAGGGCGACAGGACCTGGCATAGGCCTCAAGGCTGGAGTCAGAGGCCTGGCCAGCGGTGAGTCGCAGGCCGAATCGCAGCTAAATGCAAGGGCAAAAAGCACTTCAGCTTTCGCTAAACAATGAAGAACACTTACTGTCAAGTGGAGCTGCCTGCGTCTGTCAACTCCCCTCGAGTTCACTCCTTAAAGTACCTGAGATTTCCTCATTAACCTCATTAGTGGCAAGGGCTGTAACTTCAGTTTCGCCAGGAATCCAGTCATGCAGTTTAATTAACTCATCATAACTCATTATCCTGGAATCTACCTTTTATGTAAACATCATAAGATTAAAGGGGGTTGATCTAATCGGGGGGTTTAAGATGATTAAAGAATTGGATCGGGTCGATAGAGAGAAACGATTTCCTCTGGTCGGGGGGAGAGTCCAGAACAAGGAGGAAGAACCTTAAAATCGGAGCCAGGCCGTTCAGGGGTGATGTCAGGAAGCATTTCTTCACACAAAGGGGAGTGGGAATCTGGAACTTTCTCCCACAGAAAGCTGTCGAGGCTGCAGTGGGGGGGGGGGGGTAAATTGGAAATTTCAAAACTGAGATTGCTGTATTTTTGTCAGGGAAGGCGATTAAGGGTTACAGAACCAAGGTGGGGAGATGGAGTTAAGATATAGAGCAGCCGTGATCTGATTGAATGGAGGAACAGTCTGGAGGGGCTGAAAGGGCCTCCTCCTGTTCCTGTGTAACAGGCTCGAGAGGGGCCGAATGGACCTCCTCCTGTTCCTGTGTAACAGGCTCGAGAGGGGCTGAATGGACCTCCTCCTGTTCCTGTGTAACAGGCTCGAGAGGGGCTGAATGGGCCTCCTCCTGTTCCTGTGTAACAGGCTCGAGAGGGGCTGAATGGGCCTCCTCCTGTTCCTGTGTAACAGGCTCGAGAGGGGCTGAATGGACCTCCTCCTGTTTCTGTGTAACAGGCTCGAGAGGGGCTGAATGGACCTCCTCCCGTTTCTGTGTAACAGGCTGGAGAGGGGCTGAATGGGCCTCCTCCTGTTCCTGTGTAACAGGCTCGAGAGGGGCTGAATGGACCTCCTCCTATTCCTGTGTAACAGGCTCGAAGAGCTGAATGGGCCTCCTCCTGTTCCTGTGCAACAGGCTCGAGAGGGGCAGAATGGGCCTCCTCCTGTTCCTGTGTAACAGGCTTGAGAGAGGCTGAATGGGCCTCCTCCTGTTCCTGTGTAACAGGCTTGAGAGAGGCTGAATGGACCTCCTCCTGTTCCTGTGTAACCGGCTCGAGAGGGGCTGAATGGACCTCCTCCTGTTCCTGTGTAAAAGGCTTGAGGGGCTGAATGGACCTCCTCCTGTTCCTGTGTAACAGGCTGGAGAGGGGCTGAATGGACCTCCTCCTGTTCCTGTGTAACAGGCTGGAGAGGGGCTGAATGGGCCTCCTCCTGTTCCTGTGTAAGGCTCGAGAGAGAGAGGGGCTGAATGGGCCTCCTCCTGTCCTGTGTAACAGGCTCGAGAGAGAGGAGCTGAATGGGCCTCCTCTTGTTCCTGTGTAACAGGCTCGAGAGGGACTGAATGGGCCTCCTCCTGTTCCTGTGTAACAGGCTCAAGTGAGAGGGGCTGAATGGGCCTCCTCCTGTTCCTGTGTAACAGGCTCGAGAGGGGCTGAATGGGCCTCCTCCTGTTTCTGTGTAACAGGCTTGACGGGCTGAATGGGCCTCCTCCTGTTTCTGTGTAACAGGCTTGACGGGCTGAATGGGCCTCCTCCTGTTTCTGTGTAACAGGCTTGACGGGCTGAATGGACCTCCTCCTGTTCCTGTGTAAAAGGCTCGAGAGGGGCTGAATGGACCTCCTCCTGTTCCTGTGTAACAGGCTTGAGGGCTGAATGGACCTCCTCCTGTTCCTGTGTAACAGGCTGGAGAGGGGCTGAATGGACCTCCTCCTGTTCCTGTGTAACAGGCTGGAGAGGGGCTGAATGGGCCTCCTCCTGTTCCTGTGTAACAGGCTCGAGAGAGGGACTGAATGGGCCTCCTCCTGTTCCTGTGTAACAGGGTTGAGAGAGAGGGGCTGAATGGGCCTCCTCCTGTCCTGTGTAACAGGCTCGAGAGGGGCTGAACGGGCCTCCTCCTGTTCCTGTGTAACAGGCTCGAGAGGGGGACTGAATGGGCCTCCTCCTGTTCCTGTGTAACAGGCTCGAGAGAGAGAGGGGCTGAATGGGCCTCCTCCTGTTCCTGTGTAACAGGTTCGAGAGAGAGGAGCTGAATGGGCCTCCTCCTGTTCCTGTGTAACAGGCTCGAGGGAGAGGAGCTGAATGGGCCTCCTCCTGTTCCTGTGTAACAGGGTCGAGAGAGGAACTGAATAGGCCTCCTCCTGTTCCTGTGTAACAGGCTCGAGAGAGGAGCTGAATGGGCCTCCTCCTGTTCCTGTGTAACAGGCTCGAGAGGGGCTGAATGGACCTCCTCCTGTTCCTGTGTAACAGGCTCGAGAGGGGCTGAATGGGCCTCCTCCTGTTCCTGTGTAACAGGCTCGAGAGAGAGAGGGGCTGAATGGGCCTTCGCCTGTTCCTGTCTAACAGGCTCGAGAGAGAGGGGCTGAATGGGCCTCCTCCTGTTCCTGTGTAACAGGGTCGAGAGAGGAACTGAATGGGCCTCCTCCTGTTCCTGTGTAACTGGCTCGAGAGGGGCTGAATGGACCTCCTCCTGTTCCTGTGTAAGGCTCGAGGAGCTGAATGGGCCTCCTCCTGTTCCTGTGTAACAGGCTCGAGAGAGAGAGGCTGAATGGGCCTCCTCCTGTTCCTGTGTAACAGGCTCGAGAGAGAGGGGCTGAATGGTCCTCCTCCTGTTCCTGTGTAACAGGCTCGAGAGAGAGGGGCTGAATGGTCCTCCTCCTGTTCCTGTGTAACAGGCTCAAGAGAGGGACTGAATGGGCCTCCTCCTGTTCCTGTTTAACAGGCTCGAGAGAGAGAGAGGGGCTGAATGGGCCTCCTCCTGTTCCTGTGTAACAGGCTCAAGAGAGGGACTGAATGGGCCTCCTCCTGTTCCTGTGTAACAGGCTCGAGAGAGAGAGGGGCTGAATGGACCTCCTCCTGTTCCTGTGTAACAGGCTCGAGAGGGGCTGAATGGGCCTCCTCCTGTTACTGTGTAACAGGCTCGAGAGGAGCTGAATGGGCCTCCTCCTGTTCCTGTGTAACAGGCTCGAGAGAGGGTCTGAATGGGCCTCCTCCTGTTCCTGTGTAACAGGCTCGAGAGGGGCTGAATGGGCCTCCTCCTGTTCCTGTGTAACAGGCTCGAGAGAGAGAGGGGCTGAATGGTCCTCCTCCTGTTCCTGTGTAACAGGCTCGAGAGAGGGTCTGAATGGGCCTCCTCCTGTTCCTGTGTAACAGGCTCGAGAGAGAGAGGGGCTGAATGGTCCTCCTCCTGTTCCTGTGTAACAGGCTCGAGAGGGGCTGAATGGGCCTCCTCCTGTTCCTGTGTAACAGGCTCGAGAGAGAGGGGCTGAATGGGCCTCCTCCTGTTCCTGTGTAACAGGCTCGAGAGGAGCTGAATGGCCTCCTCCTGTTCCTGTGTAACAGGCTCGAGAGGGGCTGAATGGGCCTCCTCCTGTTCCTGTGTAACAGGCTCGAGAGAGGCTGAATGGGCCTCCTCCTGTTCCTGTGTAACAGGCTCGAGAGGGGCTGAATGGGCCTCCTCCTGTTCCTGTGTAATGGCCAGAAAGTACTCCTTGCTGCCTCATTCGTTATTTAAATTAATCTTGTCTTCTGAGATATTAAAAGTTCTGAGCTTCCTTACATAACCCGGCTCAAGGACCATTCGGAGATTCCTTAGAACCTCCCCTCCTGCAGCACGATCTGTTGAAGGTCAGAGGGATCTGACAACGGCATGTTGCAGACTTACTGCTGTCGTTCGAGAACAATTTCACTCCCTGCAACAGTCTAAAGAACAGAACTGGTCCAGCAAAAATTCCGCTCTTTCTCAGTCTGACAGAGCACAGGGAGTGTGTCAGTATTTACAGGGCGTCCCCGGGGAGTGTGTCAATATTTACAGCGGGTCCCCTGGGGAGTGTGTCAATATATACAGCGGGTCCCCTGGGGAGTGTGTCAATATTTACAGTGGGTCCCCTGGGGAGTGTGTCAATATTTACAGTGGGTCCCCTGGGGAGTGTGTCAATATTTACAGCGGGTCCCCTGGGGAGTGTCTCAGTATTTACAGGGGGTCCCCTGGGGAGTGTGTCAATATTTACAGCGGGTCCCTGGGGAGTGTGTCAATATTTACAGCGGGTCCCCTGGGGAGTGTGTCAGTATTTACAGGGGGTCCCCTGGGGAGTGTGTCAATATTTACAGGGGGTCCCCTGGGGAGTGCGTCAGTATATACAGGGGTGTCTCCGGGAGTGTGTTAATATTTACAGTGGGTCCCCGGGGAGTGTGTCAGTATTTACAGTGGGGTCTCCGGGTGTGTGTTAATATTTACAGGGGGGTCTCTGGGAATGTGTTAATATTTACAGGGGGGTCTCTGGGAGTGTGTTAATATTTACAGGGGGTCTCTGGGAATGTGTTAATATTTACAGGAGGTCTCCGGAAGTGTGTTAATATTTAGAGTGGGGTCTCTGGGAGTGTGTTAATATTTACAGGGTGTCTCCGGGATTGTGTCAGTATATACAGCGGGTCTCCGGGAGAGTGTTAGTATTTACAGGGGGTCCTTGGGAGTGTGTCAGTATTTACAGGGGGTCCCCGGGAGTGTGTCAGTATTTACAGGGGGTCCCTGGGAGTGTGTCAGTACTAAAAGAGGGTCCCCAGCTGTGTGTCAGTATTTACAAGGGATCCCCGGGAGTGTGTCAGTATTTACAGGGGGTCCTTGGGAGTGTGTCAGTATTTACAAGGGATCCCCGGGAGTGTGTCAGTATTTACAGGGGGTCCCTGGGAGTGTGTCAATATTTACAAGGGGTCTCCGGGAGTGTGTCAATATTTACAGGGGGTCCCCAGGGAGTGGGTCAGTATTTACAGGGGGTCCCCAGGAGTGTGTCAGTATTTACAGGGGGTCCCTGGGAGTGTGTCAGTATTTACAGGGGGTCCCCAGGAGTGTGTCAGTATTTACAGGGGGTCCCCAGGAGTGTGTCAGTATTTACAAGGGGTCCCGGGGAGTGTGTCAGTATTTGCAGGAGATCCCGGAGAGTGAGTCGGTATTTACAAGGGGTCTCCGGGAGTGTGTCAGTATTTACAGGAGGTGCCCGGGTGTGTGTCAATATTTACAGGGGGTCCCCGGGGAGTGTGTCAGTATTTACAGGGGGTCCACAGGAGTGTTTCAGTCTTTACAAGGGGTCCCCGGGAGTGTGTCCGTATTTACAGGGGGTCCCCAGCTGTTCTGTCAGAATTTACAAGGGGGTCTCCGGGAGTGTGTCAGTATTTACAGGGGGTCCCTGGGAGTGTGTCAGTATTTACAGGGGGTCCCCAGCTGTTCTGTCAGAATTTACAAGGGGGTCTCCGGGAGTGTGTCAGTATTTACAGGGGGTCCCTGGGAGTGTGTCAGTATTTACAGGGGTTCCCCAGCTGTTCTGTCAGTATTTACAAGGGGGTCTCCGGGAGTGTGTCAGTATTTACAGGGGGTCCCTGGGAGTGTGTCAGTATTTACAAGGGGTCTCCGGGAGTGTGTTAATATTTACAGGGGTGTCTCCGGGGGTGTGTTAATATTTACAGGGGTGTCTCCGGGAGTGTGTTAATATTTACAGGGGGTCTCCGGAAGTGTGTTAATATTTACAGTGAGGTCTCTGGGAATGTGTTAATATTTACAGGGGGTCTCCGGAAGTGTGTTAATATGTACAGTGGTGTCTCCGGGAGTATGTTAATATTTACAGTGGGGTCTCCGGGAGTGTGTTAATATTTACAGTGTGATCTCCGGGAGTGTGTTAATATTTACAGTGGGGTCTCTGGGAATGTGTTAATATTTACAGGGGGGTCTCCGGGAGTGTGTTGATATTTACAGGGGGGTCTCCGGGAGTGTGTTAATATTTACAGTGGGGTCTCCGGGAGTGTGTTAATATTTACAGTTGGGTCTCCGGGAGTGTGTTAATATTTACAGGGGGGTCTCCGGGAGTGTGTTAATATTTACAGGGGGGTCTCCGGGAGTGTGTTAATATTTACAGTGGGGTCTCCGGGAGTGTGTTGATATTTACAGGGTGTCTCCGGGAGTGTGTTAATATTTACAGTGGGGTCTCCGGGAGTGTGTTAATATTTACAGGGGGGTCTCCGGGAGTGTGTTAATATTTACAGTGTGATCTCCGGGAGTGTGTTAATATTTACAGGGGGGTCTCCGGGAGTATGTTAATATTTACAGTGTGATCTCCGGGAGTGTGTTAATATTTACAGTGTGATCTCCGGGATTGTGTTAATATTTACAGTGGGGTCTCCGGGCGTGTGTTAATATTTACAGTGTGATCTCCGGGAGTGTGTTAATATTTACAGGGGAGTCTCCGGGAGTGTGTTAATATTTACAGTGTGATCTCCGGGAGTGTGTTAATATTTACAGTGTGATCTCCGGGAGTGTGTTAATATTTACAGGGGGGTCTCCGGGCGTGTGTTAATATTTACAGTGTGATCTCCGGGAGTGTGTTATTATTTACAGTGGGGTCTCCGGGAGTTTGTTAATATTTACAGGGTGTCTCCGGGAGTGTGTTAATATTTACAGTGGGGTCTCCGGCGTGTGTTATTATTTACAGTGGGGTCTCCGGGCGTGTGTTAATATTTACAGTGTGATCTCCGGGAGTGTGTTGATATTTACAGGGTGTCTCCGGGAGTGTGTTAATATTTACAGTGGGGTCTCCGGGAGTGTGTTAATATTTACAGGGGTGTCTCCGGGAGTGTGTTAATATTTACAGTGTGATCTCCGGGAGTGTGTTAATATCTACAGGGGGGTCTCCGGGAGTATGTTAATATTTACAGTGTGATCTCCGGGAGTGTGTTAATATTTACAGTGTGATCTCCGGGATTGTGTTAATATTTACAGTGGGGTCTCCGGGCGTGTGTTAATATTTACAGTGTGATCTCCGGGAGTGTGTTAATATTTACAGGGGAGTCTCCGGGAGTGTGTTAATATTTACAGTGTGATCTCCGGGAGTGTGTTAATATTTACAGTGTGATCTCCGGGAGTGTGTTAATATTTACAGGGGGGTCTCCGGGCGTGTGTTAATATTTACAGTGTGATCTCCGGGAGTGTGTTAATATTTACAGTGTGATCTCCGGGAGTGTGTTAATATTTACAGGGGGGTCTCCGGGCGTGTGTTAATATTTACAGGGGGGTCTCCGGGAGAATGTTAATATTTACAGTGTGATCTCCGGGAGTGTGTTAATATTTACAGGGGGGGTCTCCGGGCGTGTGTTAATATTTACAGTGTGATCTCCGGGAGTGTGTTAATATTTACTGGGGAGTCTCCGGGCGTGTGTTAATATTTACAGTGTGATCTCCGGGAGTGTGTTAATATTTACAGTGTGGTCTCCGGGCGTGTGTTAATTTTTACAGGGGGGTCTCCGGGAGTATGTTAATATTTACAGTGTGATCTCCGGGAGTGTGTTAATATTTACAGTGGGGTCTCCGGGAGTGTGTTAATATTTACAGGGGGGTCTCCGGGAGTGTGGTAATATTTACAGTGTGATCTCCGGGAGTGTGTTAATATTTACAGGGGAGTCTCCGGGAGTGTGTTAATATTTACAGTGGGGTCTCCGGGAGTGTGTTAATATTTACAGTGTGATCTCCGGGAGTGTGTTAATATTTACAGGGGGGTCTCCGGGCGTGTGTTAATATTTACAGGGGGGTCTCCGGGAGTATGTTAATATTTACAGTGTGATCTCCGGGAGTGTGTTAATATTTACAGGGGGGTCTCCGGGCGTGTGTTAATATTTACAGTGTGATCTCCGGGAGTGTGTTAATATTTACAGTGGGGTCTCCGGGCGTGTGTTAATATTTACAGTGTGATCTCCGGGAGTGTGTTAATATTTACAGTGTGGTCTCCGGGCGTGTGTTAATATTTACAGGGGGGTCTCCGGGAGTATGTTAATATTTACAGTGTGATCTCCGGGAGTGTGTTAATATTTACAGTGGGGTCTCCGGGAGTGTGTTAATATTTACAGTGGGGTCTCCGGGAGTGTGTTAATATTTACAGTGTGATCTCCGGGAGTGTGTTAATATTTACAGTGTGATCTCCGGGATTGTGTTAATATTTACAGTGGGGTCTCCGGGAGTGTGTTAATATTTACAGTGTGATCTCCGGGAGTGTGTTAATATTTACAGTGGGGTCTCCGGGAGTGTGTTAATATTTACAGTGGGGTCTCCGGGAGTGTGTTAATATTTACAGGGGAGTCTCCGGGAGTGTGTTAATATTTACAGTGTGATCTACGGGAGTGTGTTAATATTTACAGTGGGGACTCCAAAGTGTGTTAATATTTACAGTGTGATCTCCGGGAGTATGTTAATATTTACAGTGTGATCTCCGGGAGTGTGTTAATATTTACAGTGGGGTCTCCGGGAGTGTGTTAATATTTACAGGGGTGTCTCCGGGAGTGTGTTAATATTTACAGTGTGGTCTCCGGGAGTGTGTTAATATTTACAGTGGGGTCTCCGGGAGTGTGTTAATATTTACAGGGGGGTCTCTGGGAGTGTGTTAATATTTACAGGGGGTCTCTGGGAATGTGTTAATATTTACAGTGGGGTCTCCGGGAGTGTGTTAATATTTACAGTGGGGTCTCTGGGAATGTGTTAATATTTACAGTGGGGTCTCTGGGAATGTGTTAATATTTACAGGGGGGTCTCCGGGAGTGTGTTAATATTTACAGTGTGATCTCCGGGAGTGTGTTAATATTTACAGTGGGGTCTCCGGGAGTGTGTTAATATTTACAGGGGAGTCTCCGGGAGTTTGTTAATATTTACAGGGGGGTCTCCGGGAGTGTGTTAATATTTACAGGGGGGTCTCCGGGAGTGTGTTAATATTTACAGTGTGATCTCCGGGAGTGTGTTAATATTTACAGGGGGGTCTCTGGGAGTGTGTTAATATTTACAGTGTGATCTCCGGGAGTGTGTTAATATTTACAGGGGGGTCTCCGGGCGTGTGTTAATATTTACACTGGGTCTCCGGGAGTGTGTTAATATTTACAGTGGGGTCTCCGGGAGTTTGTTAATATTTACAGGGTGTCTCCGGGAGTGTGTTAATATTTACAGTGTGATCTCCGGGAGTGTGTTAATATTTACAGTGGGGTCTCCGGGAGTGTGTTAATATTTACAGTGTGATCTCCGGGCGTGTGTTAATATTTACAGGGGGGTCTCCGGGAGTGTGTTAATATTTACAGTGGTGTCTCCGGGAGTGTGTTAATATTTACAGTGTGGTCTCCGGGAGTGTGTTAATATTTACAGTGGGGTCTCCGGGAGTGTGTTAATATTTACAGGGGGGTCTCTGGGAGTGTGTTAATATTTACAGGGGGTCTCTGGGAATGTGTTAATATTTACAGTGGGGTCTCCGGGAGTGTGTTAATATTTACAGTGGGGTCTCCGGGAATGTGTTAATATTTACAGTGGGGTCTCCGGGAGTGTGTTAATATTTACAGTGGGGTCTCCGGGAGTGTGTTAATATTTACAGTGGGGTCTCCGGGAGTGTGTTAATATTTACAGTGGGGTCTCCGGGAGTGTGTTAATATTTACAGGGGAGTCTCCGGGAGTGTGTTAATATTTACAGTGTGATCTACGGGAGTGTGTTAATATTTACAGTGGGGACTCCAAAGTGTGTTAATATTTACAGTGTGATCTCCGGGAGTATGTTAATATTTACAGTGTGATCTCCGGGAGTGTGTTAATATTTACAGTGGGGTCTCCGGGAGTGTGTTAATATTTACAGGGGTGTCTCCGGGAGTGTGTTAATATTTACAGTGTGGTCTCCGGGAGTGTGTTAATATTTACAGTGGGGTCTCCAGGAGTGTGTTAATATTTACAGGGGGGTCTCTGGGAGTGTGTTAATATTTACAGGGGGTCTCTGGGAATGTGTTAATATTTACAGTGGGGTCTCCGGGAGTGTGTTAATATTTACAGTGGGGTCTCTGGGAATGTGTTAATATTTACAGGGGGGTCTCCGGGAGTGTGTTAATATTTACAGTGTGATCTCCGGGAGTGTGTTAATATTTACAGTGGGGTCTCCGGGAGTGTGTTAATATTTACAGGGGAGTCTCCGGGAGTTTGTTAATATTTACAGGGGGGTCTCCGGGAGTGTGTTAATATTTACAGGGGGGTCTCCGGGAGTGTGTTAATATTTACAGTGTGATCTCCGGGAGTGTGTTAATATTTACAGGGGGGTCTCTGGGAGTGTGTTAATATTTACAGTGTGATCTCCGGGAGTGTGTTAATATTTACAGGGGGGTCTCCGGGCGTGTGTTAATATTTACACTGGGTCTCCGGGAGTGTGTTAATATTTACAGTGGGGTCTCCGGGAGTTTGTTAATATTTACAGGGTGTCTCCGGGAGTGTGTTAATATTTACAGTGTGATCTCCGGGAGTGTGTTAATATTTACAGTGGGGTCTCCGGGAGTGTGTTAATATTTACAGTGTGATCTCCGGGCGTGTGTTAATATTTACAGGGGGGTCTCCGGGAGTGTGTTAATATTTACAGTGGTGTCTCCGGGAGTGTGTTAATATTTACAGTGTGGTCTCCGGGAGTGTGTTAATATTTACAGTGGGGTCTCCGGGAGTGTGTTAATATTTACAGGGGGGTCTCCGGGAGTGTGTTAATATTTACAGTGGGGTCTCTGGGAATGTGTTAATATTTACAGTGGGGTCTCCGGGAGTGTGTTAATATTTACAGTGGGGTCTCTGGGAATGTGTTAATATTTACAGTGGGGTCTCTGGGAATGTGTTAATATTTACAGTGGGATCTCCGGGAGTGTGTTAATATTTACAGTGGGGACTCCGGGAGTGTGTTAATATTTACAGTGGGGTCTCCGGGAGTGTGTTAATATTTACAGTGTGATCTCCGGGAGTGTGTTAATATTTACAGTGTGGTCTCCGGGAGTGTGTTAATATTTACAGTGTGATCTCCGGGAGTGTGTTAATATTTACAGTGTGATCTCCGGGGGTGTGTTAATATTTACAGTGGGGTCTCCGGGAGTGTGTTAATATTTACAGGGGGGTCTCCGGGAGTGTGTTAATATTTACAGGGGGGTCTCTGGGAGTGTGTTAATATTTACAGTGTGATCTCCGGGAGTGTGTTAATATTTACAGGGGGGTCTCTGGGAGTGTGTTAATATTTACAGTGTGATCTCCGGGAGTGTGTTAATATTTACAGTGTGATCTCCGGGAGTGTGTTAATATTTACAGTTGGATCTCCGGGAGTGTGTTAATATTTACAGTGTGATCTCCGGGAGTGTGTTAATATTTACAGGGTGTCTCCGGGAGTGTGTTAATATTTACTGGGGAGTCTCCGGGAGTGTGTTAATATTTACAGTGTGATCTCCGGGAGTGTGTTAATATTTACAGTGGGGTCTCCGGGAGTGTGTTAATATTTACAGGGGGTCTCTGGGAATGTGTTAATATTTACAGTGGGGTCTCCGGGAGTGTGTTAATATTTACAGGGGAGTCTCCGGGAGTTTGTTAATATTTACAGTGTGATCTCCGGGAGTGTGTTAATATTTACAGTGTGATCTCCGGTGAGTGTGTTAATATTTACAGGGGGTCTCTGGGAATGTGTTAATATTTACAGTGTGATCTCCGGGAGTGTGTTAATATTTACAGGGGAGTCTCCGGGAGTTTGTTAATATTTACAGTGTGATCTCCGGGAGTGTGTTAATATTTACAGTGTGATCTCCGGGAGTGTGTTAATATTTACAGTGTGATCTCCGGGAGTGTGTTAATATTTACAGTGTGATCTCCGGGAGTGTGTTAATATTTACAGGGGGGTCTCCGGGAGTGTGTTAATATTTACAGGGGGGTCTCTGGGAGTGTCTTAATATTTACAGTGTGATCTCCGGGAGTGTGTTAATATTTACAGGGGGGTCTCTGGGAGTGTGTTAATATTTACAGTGTGATCTCCGGGAGTGTGTTAATATTTACAGTGGGGTCTCCGGGAGTGTGTTAATATTTACAGGGGGTCTCTGGGAATGTGTTAATATTTACAGTGGGGTCTCCGGGAGTGTGTTAATATTTACAGGGGAGTCTCCGGGAGTTTGTTAATATTTACAGTGTGATCTCCGGGAGTGTGTTAATATTTACAGTGTGATCTCCGGTGAGTGTGTTAATATTTACAGGGGGTCTCTGGGAATGTGTTAATATTTACAGTGTGATCTCCGGGAGTGTGTTAATATTTACAGGGGAGTCTCCGGGAGTTTGTTAATATTTACAGTGTGATCTCCGGGAGTGTGTTAATATTTACAGTGGGGTCTCCGGGAGTGTGTTAATATTTACAGGGGCGTCTCCGGCAGTATGTTAATATTGTTAGAGTTTACAGGGTGTCTCCTGGGGTGTGGCAATATTTACAGGGAGGTTCCCCCTCAGTGGAATTTATGACTGTCTGCCACTAATTGATTCTGACCCACACAGGTTTCCATCATTATCTCACTGCTCATTTGAGAAATGCAGAATGTTTTTGTTTGTTGTGTAAATTTAATCAGCCGACGGTGAATTGCAACAGGAATGAGGTTCAGTGGGTTGGGAGTTGGGATTAAATAGTCTGAAAACCCTCCCACGACTGGTTTCACTTGGGTGCAGACTTGTTGAGGACAGGCTAGAAAACATGACCCTCACTGAGGGAACTTGAATCTTGTTGACAGTCTGGGTTTAAATTTATCGTGTGTTTTGCAAGGACTAAAAAGGGCAAATTCGCCAGCAGACGTTTATTAAAGGACAACGTTTTGCTTCAGAAACCTGCCCTGCTTTTGATTTGCACTTAAAAGGGGCACAAAATTGAGCAGGTTTAACTGCATCCAGTGCAGACACTTGTCTCCCTGCTAATATCAGGGTGGGCTTATTTTAGGCATCACACAGCTTTAAATATGCTAATGAGCGGCCTGCTTTAAGACCACCGCACCCTCACCCTTTCTGGAATTATCGCGGTGGAGTCAAGAGGAGCTACAGTGCTTCCCTCCCTCTGTAACCATGGCAACTGTATAATCCCCACTTCCCACACTAACCCCCCCCAACGCCGCCCTCCCCTCCTGCAACGTACCCTGCTGGTGCATTTCCCTCGTACGCCCAGCTGTTTGTGGAGACGCGCATGAGACATTAAACCGAGGCCCCCATCTGCCCTCTCAGGGGGGGTGTGAAAGATCCCACGGCCACTATTTGGAAGAAGAACGGGGTGGGGGCGCATTTCTCCCCTGTGTCCCGGGGACAATATTTATCCCTCAACCGGCATGACAACAAAAAAAACAGATTATCCGGTTAATATCACATTGCTAATTGTGGGATCTTTCTGTGCACAGATTGGCTGCCGCGTTTCCAACGGACAAACACTTCAAAAGTACTTCATCAGCTGTGAAGTCCTTTGGAATTTCCTGAGCTGTCGGAGGGCGCTAAGGAAATGCAATTTCTTCCTGTGCAACTTTGTGAGGAAAACAACTGGCCTCGATTTTAAGATTCTCACCCTCCTGCTCAAGTGCCCCTCCATGGCCTCCTCACCCCCTCCCTATCTACGTCACCTCCACCAGCCCCGACAACCCTCCCTATCTCTGTAACCTCCTCCAGCCCCTACAACCCTCCCTATCTCTGTAACCTCCTCCAGCCCCTACAACCCTCCCTATCTCTGTAACCTCCTCCAGCCCCGACAACCCTCCCTATCTCTGTAGCCTCCTCCAGCCCCTACAACCCTCCCTATCTCTGTAACCTCCTCCAGCCCCGACAACTCTCCCTATCTCTGTAACCTCATCCAACCCCTACAACCCTCCCTATCTCTGTAACCTCCTCCAGCCCCAACAACTCTCCCTATCTCTGTAACCTCCTCCAGCCCCTACAACCCTCCCTATCTCTGTAACCTCTTCCAACCCCTACAACCCTCCATATCTCTGTAACTTCCTCCAGCCCCTACAAACCTCCCTATCTCTGTAACCTCCTCCAGCCCCTCCAACCCTCCCTGTCTCTGTAATCTCCTCCAGCCCCGACAACCGTCCCTATCTCTGTAAAATGCTCCAACCCCTACAACCCTCCCTATCTCTGTAACCTCCTCCAGCCCCTACAACCCTCCCTATCTCTGTAACCTCCTCCAGCCCCGACACCCCTCCCTGTCTCTGTAACCTCCTCCAGCCCCTACAACCCTCCCTATCTCTGTAATCTCCTCCAGCCCCTACAACCCTCCCTGTCTCTGTAACCTCCTCCAGCCCCTACAACCCTCCCTATCTCTGTAACCTCCTCCAGCCCCTACAACCCTCCCTATCTCTGTAACCTCCTCCAGCCGCTACAACCCTACCTATCTCTGTAACCCTCTCCAGCCCCTACAACCCTCCATATCTCAGTAACTTCCTCCAGCCTCTACAACCCTCCCTATCTCTGTAACCTCCTCCAGCCCCTACAACCCTCCCTGTCTCTGTAACCTCCTCCAGCCCCTACAACCCTCCCTATCTCTGTAACCTCCTCCAGCCCCTACAACCCTCCCTGCCTCTGTAACCTCCTCCAGCCCCTACAACCCTCCCTATCTCTGTAACCTCCTCCAGCCCCTACAACCCTCCCTATCTCTGTAACCTCCTCCAGCCCCTACAACCCTCCCTATCTCTGTTACCTCCTCCAGCCCCTACAACCCTCCCTGTCTCTGAAACCTCCTCCAGCCCCGACAACCCTCCCTATCTCTGGAACCTCCTCCAGCCCCTACAACCCTCCCTGTCTCTGTAACCTCCTCCAGCCCCTACAACCCTCCCTATCTCTGTAACCTCCTCCAGCCCCTACAACTCTCCCTATCTCTGTAACCTCCTCCAGCCCCTACAACCCTCCCTGTCTCTGTAACCTCCTCCAGCCCCTACAACCCTCCCTATCTCTGCAACCTCCTCCAGCCCCTACAACCCTCCCTATCTCTGTAACCTCTTCCAGCCGCTACAACCCTCCCTATCTCTGTAACCTCCTCTAGCCCCTACAACCCTCCCTATCTCTGTAACCACCTCCAGTTTTGCTAGGGCTCTTTGATGCCACACTCTGTCAAATGCTGCCTTGATGTCAATGTGAAGAGTGAACAGGGGGCGAGTTAGGGCACGGGGGCAATGGACGTTTGGAGGAGCTGAGGTTTGCAGAGGGTAGAATGTGGGAGAGCAGCCAGGAGTGCGTAGGAATAGTCAAATACTAGAGGTAATGAAGGCATGAGTGAGGGTTTCCGCAGAGGATGAGCTGAGGCAGGGGCAGAATTGGGCGATGTTACAGAGGTGGAAATAGGCACCGAGACAGAAGGTCAGCTCAGGGTCAAGTGTGACTCCAAGCTTGTGAACAGATGGAGCAGCCTCCGACACTTGCCAACGAGAGAGATGGAGTCAGGAACCAGTGGATGTTTTAACCAACGCTATGTCGATAAAGCTTTATTGACAGGGCATAGTTCAAATATCTTTTATACACGAACTCGATTTGAACAGATTAATTCATGCTAAGCTTCACCAAGAATTGGCAGATAAAATGAGGTTTTGCCTTTTTATAGCACCTATCACCTCCTCAGACGTCCCAAAGTGCTTCACAACCAATGAAGGACCTTTTGAAACGTGCTCTCTGTTGTAATGTAGGAAACGCGGCAGACGATCTGTGCACAGCAGGATCCCACAAACAGCAATGTGATAATGACCCAAATGGTCTGTGTTTTTTTTAATGATGTTTGTTGAGGGATAAATATTGTCCCCAGGACACCGGGGAGAACTCACCCCCCCCCCACCACCCCCTGCTCTTCTTCCAAATAGTGGCCGTGGGATCTTCTACACCCACCTGAGAGGGTAGACGGGGGCGTCAGTTTAATGTCTCAACTATAAGACAGCAGCATTCCCTGAGTGCAGGCACTGGGAGTGTCAGTCTGGGTTTTCTGATCAATTCTGTGGAGTGGAGTCTGAAACAGTCAGCGTTCTGACTCAACGGAGAGAGAGAGAGGCCACAGAGCCGCCACAACTGGCACAAGGGTATGTCTTAGTCCACAGAGGAATGTTGTACAAACACATTAAGATCCTGTTCAGCATTACTGTCGAGCATAACTATGACCCTCGGGTGTTTGAAAGTTTTGAGATGCAGTCAGTGGTTCTTGGGTCAGGGTCTGAAGGGGAATTTGGTGTCTGAGAGTCTTTGTCCACGTTCTCCAATGACTTCGGTTTCAATAAACTGCCTCCTCCCTGCAGCGAAATCCAAATAGTTTATTTACCATCAGTAAATGGTGTCAAATCCCTCCATGGTCTTCTCACCCCCTCCTTATCTCTGTAACCTCCTCCAGCTCCTACAACACTCCCTCTCTCTGTAACCTCCTCCAGCCCCTACAACCCTCCCTATCTCAGTAACCTCCTCCAGCCCCTACAACCCTCCCTATCTCTGTAACCTCCTCCAGTCCCTACAACACTCCCTATCTCTGTAACCTCCTCCAGCCCCTACAACCCTCCCTATCTCTGTAACCTCCTCCAGTCCCTACAACACTCCCTATCTCTGTAACCTCCTCCAGCTCCTACAACACTCCCTCTCTCTGTAACCTCCTCCAGCCCCTACAACCCTCCCTATCTCTGTAACCTCCTCCAGTCCCTACAACACTCCCTATCTCTGTAACCTCCTCCAGCCCCTACAACCCTCCCTATCTCTGTAACCTCCTCCAGTCCCTACAACACTCCCTATCTCTAAAACCTACTCCTGCCCCTACAACCCTCCCTATCTCTATAACCTCCTCCAGCCCCGACAACCCTCCCTACCTCTGTAACCTCCTCCAGCCCCTACAAGCCTCCCGATCTCTGTGACCTCCTCCAGCTCCGACAACGCTCCCTATCTCTGTAACCTCCTCCAGCCCCGACAACACTCCCTATCTCTGTAACCTCCTCCAGCTCCTACAACCCTCCCTATCTCTGTAACCTCCTCCAGTCCCGACAATCCTCCCTATCTCTTTAACCTCCTCCAGCCCCTACAGCCCTCTCGGTCTCTGTAACCTCCTCCAGCCCCTACAGCCCTCCCGGTTTCTGTAACCTCCTCCAGCCCCTACAACCTTCCCTATCTCTCTAACCTCCTCCAGCCCCTACAACTCTACCTATCTCTGTAACCTCCTCCAGTCCCGACAACCCTCCCTATCTCTGTAACCTCCTCCAGCCCCTACAACCCTCCCTATCTCTGTAACCTCCTCCAGCCCCTACTACCCTCCCTATCTCTGTAACCTCCTCCAGTCCCGACAACCCTCCCTATCTCTGTAACCTCCTCCAGCCCCTACAACCCTCCCTATCTCTGTAACCTCCTCCAGCCCCTACAACCCTCCCTATTTCTGTAACCTCCTCCAGCCCCTACAACCCTCCCTATCTCTGTAACCTCCTCCAGCCCCTACAACCCTCCCTATCTCTGTAACCTCCTCCAGCCCCTACAACCCTCCCTATCTCTGTAACCTCCTCCAGCCCCTACACCCTTCCCTATCTCTGTAATCACCTCCAGCCCCTACAACCCTCCCTATCTCTGTAACTTCCTCCAGCCCCTACAGCCCTCCCTATCTCTGTAACCTCCTCCAGCCCCTACAACCCTCCCTGTCTCTGTAACCTCCTCCAGCCCCTACACCCTTCCCTATCTCTGTAATCTCCTCCAGCCCCTACAACCCTCCCTATCTCTGTAACCCCCTCCAGCCCCTACAACCCTCCCTATCTCTGTAACCTCCTCCAGCCCCTACACCCTTCCCTATCTCTGTAATCTCCTCCAGCCCCTACAACCCTCCCTATCTCTGTAACCTCCTCCAGCCCCTACAACCCTCCCTATCTCTGTAACCTCCTCCAGCCCCTACAACCCTCCCTGCCTCTGTAACCTCCTCCAGCTCCTACAACCCTCCCTATCTCTGTAACCTCCTCCAGCCCCTACAACCCTCCCTATCTCTGTAACCTCCTCCAGCCCCTACAACCTCCGAGATCTCGGCCCTCCTCCAATTCCGCCCTCTCGCCCATCCCCCGATTCCCATCGCTCCACCATTGGCGGCCGTGCCTTCAGCTGCCTGGGGCCCTACGTTCTGGAATTCCCTCCCTAAACCTCTCCCTCTCTCTCTCTCTCTCCTCCTTTAAGACGCTCCTTAAAAACCGACCTCTTTGACCGATGTTTTGGTCACCGGTCCCTAATATCACCTGACGTGACTCAGGGTCATTTTCTTGTATTGCCTCTGTGACACTCCTTGGGATATTTTGTTTCACAGGACGTGTGAAGAAATCCTTCCTGAACTCACCCCTGAACAGCCTGGCTCCGATTTTAAGGTTCTTCCCCCTTGTTCTGGAGTCCCCCCACCCCGACCCGAACAAATCCTTTAATCATCTGAAACCCCTCAATTCGATCACCCCCTTAATCATCTACACTCGAGGGGATACAAGCCCAGTCTGTGCAATCTGTTCTCCTTATTTAACCCTTTCAGCCCCAAGTTCCTGTCTCTTTATTGACCCTGGGTATTTTTTCCCTGACAGGCTGCGATGAGGGAGATTACAAGGTACCTGGTCATGTGACTGACCAACTAGTCTATGCCATCCCATCAGTTCTGCATGTTCATATTGACACAGCAAGATCCCACAGCTACACTATTAAAGGCTGATATTGATGGCCTCTAGTCTTGGTCTCCGCTGGCAAGTAGAATTTTACGGAGATAACGGAGGTCCTGGCTGCAGGGGCTGAGAGTGGGCGACGACCTCACTTCAGCAGGCGGTGGGACCCGGGGTGGCATTTTGCTGGTGGTCACTGTCCAGTGAAGGATGGTGGCCTGTCCCCACCACCCACCCCACCCAGAAGTGGTGCTGGTCCAATCAGAAGGCTGGCAGCTCAGCAGCATCAGCGCCTCTGGTGGTCATCGCTGAGGCTGCAGCGGCAGAGCGAGGGTACCTCAACGGCCGGTCACCCTCGGAGGCAGGAGAGCGAGGGGTTGAGGGACGCCCGGGTGGCAGGCTCCATTGATCAGGGGTGGTGCTACCTGGGTGAGGAGGGGGTGCCATGGAGTGCCCCTAAAGGAGGGACCCCTCCCCCCACCCCCGCCTCCCACACCCTGCTGGATCCTGCTGGGAGGCCGCCCAATTCACCTAACAATCTCCCCATGAGATGGCAGGAAGTGGGCCTGAACTGGCCACGTAAGTAGCTCAATTGGGTGCCCAGTGGGTGGCCCAGCTGCCAACATTCCCTCCGCAGACAAAAAAGGCACCCCCCCACCCTCCAAACACCATGTTGCCAGGTATCCCACCTCCCCAGAGGGCCCATGCAAATCTGGTCATCTTCTCTATGTCGATGGTATCAAACCCGTTCATAAAAAATAAAATCTAACAATCTCGTCGGTTAATGTGGAGAGACTGGGAGAAGCTGGGATTGTTCTCCTTAGAGCAGAGAAGGTTAAGGGGGGAGATTTAATCGAGGCGTTCAAAATCACGAGGGGGTTTCAATGGAGTAAATGAGGAGAAACTGTTCCCAGTGGCAGGAGGGTCGGTAACCGGAGGGACACAGATTGAGGATAATGGGTAAAAGAACCAGAGGGGGGGGAGATGAGGAGAATTTTTTTGACGCAGTGAGTTGTTGTGATCTGGAACGCGCTGCCTGAAAGGGCGGTGGAAGCAGATTCAATAGTAACTTTCAAAAGGGGGAATCGGAGAAATACTGCAAGGGGAAAAATTTACAGGGCGATGGGGGAAAGAGCAGCGGGGGAGAGTGGGGACTAATTGGATAGATCTTTGAAAGAGCCAGCACAGGGACGATGGGCCGAATGGGATCCTCCTGTGCTGTACAATTCTCTGATTTTACCCCCTCCGCAACACCCAGTCTCCAAGCAATGTGCAGTGAGGACAATGGATGACACTGACTGAGACTCCGAGCTCTGTACCTCTGCCTCATTCAGGCAGGCTCCTTAACCTACCTGAGATTTCACCATCAGTCTTATCGGTGGTGAGGATTGCAGACGAGGACCACAAACTAGTCCTAGACAGGCCGTTACTGAAGAATTCCAGACTGGAACTGTTAAAGCTTTCATCACATTTAATGATGTGTAAACTATCTGGGAGAAAACATTCTCACTGCCTCCCTCACAAAAAAGATTCAATAGCTTGGACGCTTTGAACATTCCACGGAAAAAGTGATTTCCCCGGAAAGAATGAAACAGACAGGATTGGAATATCCTCGGCGTACACTCACCAGCCATGTCTCCCTGTGCATCCCACCATGTCCCTGAGACAGTCCGCCATGGGTTCAGGTCCCACTCCAGAGAATTGAGTCAGTAACCCAGGCAGAGATTTCCAGTGTCACCACGGAGGGACTGCTGCACTGTCAGAGGGTCAGTACTGAGGGAGTGCTGCACTGTCAGAGGGTCAATACTGAGGGAGTGTTGCACTGTCAGAGGGTCAGTACTGAGGGAGTGCTGCACTGTCGGAGGGTCAGTACTGAGGGAGTGCTGCACTGTCGGAGGGTCAGCACTGAGGGAGTGCCGCACTGTCGGAGGGTCAGTGCTGAGGGAGTGCCGCACTGTCGGAGGATCAGTGCTGAGGGAGTGCCGCACTGTCGGAGGGTCAGTACTGAGGGAGTGCTGCACTGTCAGAGGGTCAGTACTGAGGGAGTGCCGCACTGTCGGAGGGTCAGTGCTGAGGGAGTGCCGCACTGTCGGAGGGTCAGTGCTGAGGGAGTGCTGCACTGTCAGAGGGTCAGTACTGAGGGAGTGCTGAACTGTCGGAGGGTCAGTACTGAGGGAGCACTGCGCTGTCAGAGGGTCAGTACTAAGGGAGCACTGCACTGTCGGAGGGTCAGTACTGAGAGAGGGCTGCGCTGTCAGAGGGTCAGTACTGAGGGAGTGCTGCACTGTCAGAGGGTCAGTACTGAGGGAGTGCTACATTGTCAGAGGGTCAGTACTGAGGGAGTGCTACACTGTCAGAGGGTCAGTATTGAGGGAGCGCCGCACTGTCGGAGGGTCAGTACTGAGGGAGCGCTGCACTGTCGGAGGGTCAGTACTGAGGGAGTGTTGCACTGTCGGAGGGTCAGTACTGAGGGAGCGCTGCACTGTCAGAGGGTCAGTACTGAGGGAGTGCTGCACTGTCGGAGGGTCAGTACTGAGGGAGTGCTGCACTGTCAGAGGGTCAGTACTGAGGGAGTGCTGCACTGTCGGAGGGTCAGTACTGAGGGAGTGCTGCACTGTCAGAGGGTCAGTACTGAGGGAGTGCTACATTGTCAGAGGGTCAGTACTGAGGGAGTGCTACACTGTCAGAGGGTCAGTACTGAGGGAGCGCCGCACTGTCGGAGGGTCAGTACTGAGGGAGTGCTGCACTGTCGGAGGGTCAGTGCTGAGGGAGTGCTGCACTGTCAGAGGGTCAGTACTGAGGGGGTGCTGCACTGTCGAAGGGTCAGTACTGAGGGAGTGCTGCACTGTCAGAGGGTCAGTACTGATGGAGTGCTGCACTGTCAGAGGGGCAGTACTGAGGGAGTGCTGCACTGTCGGAGGGTCAGTACTAAGAGAGTGCTGCACTGTCAGAGGGTCACTGATGGTGGCTACAAAATCTTTCACACCTGAGCAGGCAAAAAAGGCCATGATTTAACATCTTATTTGAAAGATTGATTTGCAAGGGTTGCTTGGCAGTGTGTCAGTATTTACAGGGGATCCCCGGGAGTGTGTCAGTATTTACAGGGGATCCCCGGGAGTGTGTCAGTATTTACAGGGGATCCCCGGGAGTGTGTCAGTATTTACAGGGGGTCCCCAGGGAGTGTGTCAGTATTTACAGGGGGTCCCTAGGAGTGTGTCAGTATTTACAGGGTCTCCCCGGGATGTGTGTCAGTATTTACAGGGGGTCCCCGGGGAGTGTGTCAGTATTTACAGGGGGTCCCCGGGAGTGAGTCAGTATTTACAGGGGGTCTCCGGGAGTGTGTCAGTATTTACAGGGGGTGCCCGGGAGTGTGTCATTATTTACAGGTGGTCCCCGGGAGTGCGTCAATATTTTCAGGAGGTCCCCGGGGAGAGTGTCAGTATTTACAGGGAGTTCCCCGGGATTGTGTCAGTATTTACAGGGGTTCCCCGGGAGTGTGTCAGTATTTACAGGGGGTCCCCGGGTGTGTGTCAGTATTTCCAGGGGGTCCCCGGGTGTGTGTCAGTATTTACAGAGGGTCCCCTGGGAGTGTGTCAGTATTCACAGGGGGTCCTGGGGAGTGTGTCAGTATTTACAGGGGTTCCCCGGGAGTGTGTCAGTATTTACAGGGGGTCCCCGGGAGTGTGTCAGTATTTACAGGGAGTCCATGGAGAGTGTCAGTATTTACAGGGTGTCCCGGGAGAGTGCGTCAGTATTTACAGGGGTTCCCGGGAGTGTGTCAGTATTTACAGGGGTTCCCGGGAGTGTGTCAGTATTTCCAGGGGGTCCCCGGGGAGTGTGTCAGTATTTACAGGGTGTCCCCAATTTGTGTGTCAGTATTTACAGGGGGTTCCCGGGAGTGTGTCAGTATTTACAGGGGGTCCCCGATGAGTGTGTCAGTATTTACAGGGGGTCCCCGATGAGTGTGTCAGTATTTACAGGGGGTCCCCGAAGAGTGCGTCAGTATTTACAGGGGGTTCCCGGGAGTGTGTCAGTATTTACAGGGGATTCCCGGGATTGTGTCAGTATTTACAGGGGGTCCCCGATGAGTGTGTCATTATTTACAGGGGGTCTCCGGGAGTGTGTCAGTATTTACACTGGGGTCTCTGGGAGTGTGTTAATATTTACACTGGGTCTCTGGGAGTGTGTTAATATTTACAGGGGGGTCTCTGGGAGTGTGTTAATATTTACACTGCGTCTCTGGGTGTGTGTTAATATTTACAGTGTGATCTCCGGGAGTGTGTTAATATTTACAGTGTGATCTCCGGGAGTGTGTTAATATTTACAGTGGGGTCTCCGGGAGTGTGTTAATATTTACAGTGGGGTCTCCGGGAGTGTGTTAATATTTACAGTGTGATCTCCGGGAGTGTGTTAATATTTACAGTGTGATCTCCGGGAGTGTGTTAATATTTACAGTGTGCTCTCCGGGAGTGTGTTAATATTTACAGTGTGATCTCCGGGAGTGTGTTAATATTTACAGTGTGATCTCCGGGAGTGTGTTATTATTTACAGTGTGATCTCCGGGAGTGTGTTATTATTTACAGTGTGATCTCCGGGAGTGTGTTAATATTTACAGTGTGATCTCCGGGAGTGTGTTAATATTTACAGTGTGCTCTCCGGGAGTGTGTTAATATTTACAGTGTGATCTCCGGGAGTGTGTTAATATTTACAGTGTGATCTCCGGGAGTGTGTTATTATTTACAGTGTGATCTCCGGGAGTGTGTTAATATTTACAGTGTGATCTCCGGGAGTGTGTTAATATTTACAGTGTGATCTCCGGGAGTGTGTTATTATTTACAGTGTGATCTCCGGGAGTGTGTTATTATTTACAGTGTGGTCTCCGGGAGTGTGTTAATATTTACAGTGTGATCTCCGGGAGTGTGTTAATATTTACAGTGTGATCTCCGGGAGTGTGTTATTATTTACAGTGTGATCTCCGGGAGTGTGTTAATATTTACAGTGTGCTCTCCGGGAGTGTGTTAATATTTACAGTGTGATCTCCGGGAGTGTGTTAATATTTACAGTGTGGTCTCCGGGAGTGTGTTAATATTTACAAGGGTGTCTCCGGGAGTGTGTTAATATTTACAGTGTGATCTCCGGGAGTTTGTTAATATTTACAGGGGAGTCTCCGGGAGTGTGTTAATATTTACAGTGGGGTCTCCGGGAGTGTGTTAATATTTACAGTGTGATCTCCGGGAGTTTGTTAATATTTTCAGGGGAGTCTCCGGGAGTGTGTTAATATTTACAGTGTGATCTCCGGGAGTGTGTTAATATTTACAGGGTGTCTCCGGGAGTGTGTTAATATTTACAGTGTGATCTCCGGGTGTGTGTTAATATTTACAGTGTGGTCTCCAGGAGTGTGTTAATATTTACAGTGTGATCTCCGGGGGTGTGTTAATATTTACAGTGGGGTCTCCGGGAGTGTGTTAATATTTACAGTGTGATCTCCGGGAGTTTGTTAATATTTACAGTGGGGTCTCCGGGAGTATGTTAATATTTACAGTATGATCTCCGGGAGTTTGTTAGTATTTACACTGGGTCTCCGGGAGTGTGTTAATATTTACAGTGTGATCTCCGGGAGTGAGTTAATATTTCCAGTGTGATCTCCGGGAGTGTGTTAATATTTACAGTGTGGTCTCCGGGAGTGTGTTAATATTTACAGTGTGATCTCCGGGAGTGTGTTAATATTTACAGTGTGATCTCCGGGAGTGTGTTAATATTTACAGTGGGGTCTCTGGGAGTGTGTTAATATTTACAGTGGGGTCTCCGTGAGTGTGTTAATATTTACAGGGTGTCTCCGGGAGTGTGTTAATATTTACAGTGTGGTCTCCGGGAGTGTGTTAATATTTACAGTGTGATCTCCGGGAGTTTGTTAATATTTACAGTGTGATCTCCGGGAGTGTGTTAATATTTACAGTGGGGTCTCCGGGAGTGTGTTAATATTTACAGTGGGGTCTCCGGGAGTGTGTTAATATTTACAGTGGGGTCTCCGTGAGTGTGTTAATATTTACAGTGGGGTCTCCGGGAGTGTGTTAATATTTACAGGGGGGTCTCTGGGAGTGTGTTAATATTTACAGGGGGGACTCCGGGAGTTTGTTAATATTTACAGTGGTGTCTCCGGGAGTGTGTTAATATTTACAGTGGGGACTCCAAAGTGTGTTAATATTTACAGTGTGATCTCCGGGAGTGTGTTAATATTTACAGTGTGGTCTCCGGGAGTGTGTTAATATTTACAGGGGGTCTCCGGGAGTGTGTTAATATTTACAGTTGGGTCTCCGGGAGTGTGTTAATATTTACAGGGGGGTCTCCGGGAGTGTGTTATTATTTACAGGGTGTCTCCGGGAGTGTGTTAATATTTACAGTGAGGTCTCCGGGAGTGTGTTATTATTTACAGTGTGATCTCCGGGAGTTTGTTAATATTTACAGTGGGGTCTCCGGGAGTGTGTTAATATTTACAGGGTGTCTCCGGGAGTGTGTTAATATTTACAGTGGGGTCTCCGGGAGTTTGTTAATATTTACAGTGGGGTCTCCGGGAGTGTGTTATTATTTACAGTGTGATCTCCGGGAGTTTGTTAATATTTACAGTGTGGTCTCCGGGAGTTTGTTAATATTTACAGTGGGGTCTCCGGGAGTGTGTTAATATTTACAGGGGGGTCTCCGGGAGTGTGTTATTATTTACAGGGTGTCTCCGGGAGTGTGTTAATATTTACAGTGGGGTCTCCGGGAGTGTGTTATTATTTACAGTGTGATCTCCGGGAGTTTGTTAATATTTACAGTGGGGTCTCCGGGAGTGTGTTAATATTTACAGGGTGTCTCCGGGAGTGTGTTAATATTTACAGTGGGGTCTCCGGGAGTTTGTTAATATTTACAGTGGGGTCTCCGGGAGTGTGTTATTATTTACAGTGTGATCTCCGGGAGTTTGTTAATATTTACAGTTTGGTCTCCGGGAGTTTGTTAATATTTACAGTGGGGTCTCCGGGAGTGTGTTATTATTTACAGTGTGATCTCCGGGAGTTTGTTAATATTTACAGTGGGGTCTCCGGGAGTGTGTTAATATTTACAGGGTGATCTCCGGGAGTTTGTTAATATTTACAGTGGGGTCTCCGGGAGTTTGTTAATATTTACAGTTGGGTCTCCGGGAGTGTGTTAATATTTACAGGGTGATCTCCGGGAGTTTGTTAATATTTACAGTGGGGTCTCCGGGAGTGTGTTAATATTTACAGGGGGTCTCCGGGAGTGTGTTAATATTTACAGTTGGGTCTCCGGGAGTGTGTTAATATTTACAGGGGGTCTCCGGGAGTGTGTTAATATTTACAGTTGGGTCTCCGGGAGTATGTTAATATTTACAGGGGTGTCTCCGGGAGTGTGTTATTATTTACAGGGTGTCTCCGGGAGTTTGTTAATATTTACAGTTGGGTCTCCGGGAGTGTGTTATTATTTACAGGGTGATCTCCGGGAGTGTGTTAATATTTACAGGGGGGTCTCCGGGAGTGTGTTAATATTTACAGTGGGGTCTCCGGGAGTGTGTTAATATTTACAGGGGCATCTCCGGCAGTATGTTAATATTGTTAGAGTTTATAGGGTGTCTCCTGGGGTGTTGCAATATTTACAGGGAGGTTCCCCCTCAGTGGAATTTATGACTGTCTGCCACTAATTGATTCTGACCCACACTGGTTTCCATCATTATCTCACTGCTCATTTGAGAAATGGAGAATGTTTTTGTTTGTTGTGTAAATTTAATCAGCCGACGGTGAATTGCAACAGGAATGAGGTTCAGTGGGTTGGGAGTTAGGATTAAATAGTCTGAAAACCCTCCCACGACTGGTTTCACTTGGGTGCAGACTTGTTGAGGACAGGCTAGAAAACATGACCCTCACTGAGGGATCTTGAATCTTGTCGAACATTCCGCTTTCTCTGTTTCATCTGTTTTACAAGGGCCAGGCGTAATCCGTAAAGCAATCTTTTCTTCAAGACGTTGGACAATGTTGTGGGATTTTCCATGGGAATTCTCCTGCCTGTCTGAATGTCACTCATGCTACTCTCTGCTGTGTATCCTTACTCATACCAATTCCCATTTACCCATCACTCCCGTGATTATTGGCCTGCCTTGGTCCTGGAACAGCACCACCTCGATCTTAAAATTCTCATCCCTTTGTCCAAACGCACTCCTTTAATAAGGAAGAGCATTCTCAGCTTGTCCAGACTCTGCACATAACTGAAGTCCCTCATCCCTTTTCACACCCTCGTAAATATTCTTCGCACCGTCTTCCAGCGTTTTCTTTTTTTATTTCAGCTCTCCAGATTCTGCAGTATTTTACTTTTGTGGGAGCTGAGAAGACGTTTTTCGACACAGTGAGCTGTTGTGATCTGGAACGCGCTGCCTGAAAGGGCGGTGGAAGCAGATTCAATCGTCACTTTCAAAAGGGGGAATTGGAGAAATACTGGAAGGGGAAAAATTTGTAGGGAGATGGGGGAAACAGATAGACACAAAGATAGGTCGGAAAGCAAGTTGTGAAGAGGACACAAGGAGGCTACAAAGGGATATAGATAGGTTAAGTGAGTGAACATAGACCTGGCAAATGGAGCATAATGTGGGAATGTGTGAAATTGTCCATTTTGGCAGGAGGAATAAAAAAGCAGCATATTATCTAAATGGTGAGAGATTGCGGAGCTCTGAGATGCAGAGGGATCTGGGTGTCCTAGTGCATGAATCGCAAAAGGTTAGTATGCAGGTACAGCACATAATTAGGAAAGCTAGTAGAATGTTATCGTTTATTGTGAGGGGAATTGAATATAAAAGTAGGGAGGTTATGCTTCAGCTACACAGGGCATTGGTGAGACCACATCTGGAGTACTGCGTACAATACTGGTCTCCTTATTTAAGGAAGGATGTAAATGCATTGGAAGCAGGACAGAGAAGGTTTACTAGACTAACACCTGGAATGGGCAGGCTGTTTTATGAGGAAAGATTGGACAGGCTAGGCTTGTATCCGCTGGAATTTCGAAGAGTAAGAGGAGACTTGATCGACACATATAAGATCCTGAGGGATCTTTCCAGGCAGGCTCCTTAACCTACCTGAGATTTCACCATCAGTCTTATCGGTGGTGAGGATTGCAGACGAGGACCACAAACTAATCCTAGACAGGCCATTACTGAAGAATTCCAGACTGGAACTGTTGAAGCTTTCATCACATTTAATGACGTGTAAACTATCTGGGAGAAAACATTCTCACTGCCTCCCTCACACTCATAATAAACACGACATATTTCATCGACAAACCGTAGAAATTTTAAAAGGATTGTCAGTCATGTCACCCGATCAACACAGTCATATTGAGATCCCCTCCCCATTATTTAATGGTTAATGAGGAATTTCAGTTAATGTGGAGAGACTGGGGAAGCTGGGATTGTTCTCCTCAGAGCAGAGGAGGTTAAGGGGGAGATTTAATCGAGGCGTTCAAAATCATGAGGGGGTTTTTGCCATTTCTTTCGATGATTCCTCACATAACCTGAGACGTCCACCTACTCCCAGCTCCCTCGACGTATCAACCAGCAGAGTCAAATCCGCTTGTGTTAGCTGTTACTATGGGCACTCTTGTTAGAGTTCAACCTTGTCTCCAACTGGGTCTTTCCACCATTGTTGCGTTAGCCCCACCAATACGTCCGTAAATTGAGGCCAAGTCCGCAAATATTTGCTGGTTAAACTCGGTTAAAATGAGTCCCGACGTTCAATGAGCAGGGCTAAGTCGAAGGAACAGTTTCAATGGAAATGATGGGCCAAATGGCCTCTTTCTCTCTGTAGGACTCTGTGCTTCTATTATCACTGACCCAGCCTCCACTGCTGTCTGGGGAAGAGAATTCCGAAGATTAACAACCCTCTGAGAGAAGAAATTCCTCCTCATCTCCGTCTTAAAAGGGAGACCCCTCATTCTGAAACTGTGCCCCCTAGTTCTAGATTCCCCCACGAGGGGAAACATCCTCTCAGCATCTGCCCTGTCAAAGCCCCCTCAGAATCTTATATATTTCAATAAGATCACCTCTCATTCTTCTAAACTCCAGTGAGTATAGACCCAACCCCTCATCCCAGGAATCAGCCCCGTGAACCTTCTCCGGACTCCTTCCAATGCAATTGTATCCCTCCCTAAACAAGGAGACCAAATCTGTGCGTCCTTGGAGAACTTTGAAAACAGGCAGAAAAATTCATCTCAGACTTGAAGGCAAAGCTGGCACGTTTTGAAATGGTTCAAGAAGTGAATCTATCCTCTGCTGAGTTTTTGAAAAACATTTTTAATGTGAGGCAAATGTGTGAATGAAGGAAATCTTAATCTCGGTAAGTGAACAACAGACTGTTTGGAAGGTCAGAGGGTGAAAGTGCTCAGCGCTAATGAACGGGATAAGCACTAGTTGTATTACAAACACAGCTTTTAGCACAGCGATAAAGAGTCAACAGTCATAGAGTCATTTGCGGCACAGAAGTGGGCCACTCGGCTCATTGAGTTCATGCTGACCCTCCACGGAGCCTGTCATAATCTTCCATTAAATCTCCTCTCAATCTCCTTTGTTCGAAGGAGAACAAACCCAGTGTTTCCAAGCTAACCTTTCAACTAAAATCCTCCATCCCTGGATCCATTCTGGTAAATCTCCTCCGCACCCTCCCAAGGTCCCTCATCCTCCCTGAAATGTGTTGACACAATACTCCCGTTAAGAGATCTGCTAATCCTGTTACACACTCAATATCATAGTCAGTTACGTGGACGTCAATGGCAATGAATATTGAACAGGGTGTAAAATAGATGACCCATGTGAGTAAGACAGGGTTCAACCCTCCAGTTCCCTCGATTGCTTTCCCTCATACCTAATCCCCTTGTGCTGCCTCCAACAGTTCAATATCTCCCTTTTGTTCTGGGTGAGATCTAACCAGAGCCTTGAACAGTTTGACTTACTCGCTGACCTACACTGGCTCCCGGTCCAGCAACACCTCCAGTTTAAAATTCTCATCCTTGTTTTCAAATCCCTCCATGGCCTCCTCACTCCGTCGCTATTTCTGTCACCTCCTCCAGCCCCTACAACCCTCTCTATCTCTGTAACCTCCTCCAACCCCTACAACCCTCCGAGATCTCTGCCCTCCTCCAATTCCATCCTCTTGCCCATCCCCCGATTCCCATCGCTCCACCATTGGCGGCCGTGCCTTCAGCTGCCTGGGGCCCTAAGCTCAGGAATTCCCTCCCTAAACCTCTCCGCCTCTCTCTCTCCTCCTTTAAGACACTCCTTAAAAAACCGACCTCTTTGACTGAGCTTTTGGTCGCCGGTCCCCAATATCTCCTGATGCGGCTCGGGGTCAAATTGTATTTTATAATCGTTCATGTGAAGCACCTTGGGATGTTTTCATAGAATCATAGAATGATTACAGCACAGAAGGAGACCATTCGCCCTATCATGTCTGTGCTAGCTCTCTGAAGGAGCAATTCACTGAGTACCACTGCCCCACCTTCTCCCTGTAGCCCTGCACATTCTTCCATTTCAGATGACAATCCAGTTCCCTCTTTAAAGCCTCGATTGATCCTGCCTCCACCACAGTGCATTGTGGATCCTCACCACTCGCTGTGTGAAAACGTTTTCCCTCGTGTCCCCATTGCTTCTTTTACCAGTCTCCTTAAATCTGTGCCCTCTCGTTCTCAATCCTTCCACCAGTGGGAACAGTTTCTCTCTATCTACTCTGTCCAGACCCCTCATGATTTTGAACACCTCGATCAAATCACCTCTCAGCCTTCTCTTCTCCGAGGAAAACAGTCCTAACTTCTCCAATCTATCTTCATAACTGAAATTCCTCATCCCTGGAATCCTTTCTGCACTCTCTCCAATGCCTTCACATCTGTCCGAAAGTGTGGTGCCCAGAACTGGACACAATACTCTAGTTGAGGCCGAACTAGTGTTTTACACATTAAAGGCAATGTCTATATACAAGTTATTGTTGAGGTGAATAGTATAGTTGGATTTAAGGGGTCGCTAGATAAATATATGAGGGAGAAGGGAATAGAGGGTTTTACAGATCGAGTTAGATGAGGACAGACGGGAGGCGGCTTGAGTGGAGCATCAATGGACTGGTTGGGCTGAGGAGCTTGTTTCAGTGTGGTGCCATTCGATGTAGTTTGGTATCAGTTCCAAAGTTAATCAACTTATATTGAATAGCGGAAATCACGTCACTTATGAACCAACAAGAGTTCCAAGTGCTGATCCTGGGATATTCCTTCCCTCCTTACTGACTCCTCCAACCTGTACATGATGCTGCCAAACCTCCCATCTAATTTCCTATCAATTGTCCAAGATTTACCTTGAAACCCCACAGCTCTGAGATGAACTAGCAGCCTTTCATGTGGAACTTTGCTGAGTGTATTCTGGAAGTCCAGATATGTCAACTTATCGACCTTCACAAAGTCCACTTAGGTAGACTTAAAAGAAGAACAGGAGTCTGCCTACGCGGGAGCGTCAGTGAGCTGTCAGATGTGCCTCAGTGGGTAATGCTGCCGTCTCTGAGACAGAAAGTTCAAGCTCCACTCTGGCAACCCATGCACCATAACCCAGGCCAACCAACCCAGGGCCAGTACTGAGGGAGTACTGCACTGTCAGAGGTGCCATCTTTCAGATGAGACATTAAACCGAGGCCCCCGTCTGCCCTCTCAGGTGGGTGTAAAAGATCCCACGGCCAGTATTTGGAAGAAGAGCGGGGGGGGAGTTCTCCCCGGTGTCCTGGGGACAATATTTATCCCTCAACCAACATCACTAAAAAAAAGATGATCTGGGTCATTATCACATTGTTGTTTGTGGGATCTTGCTGTGCTCAAACTCTTTGCTGCGATTCCTACATTAAAACCAAGGGTCGGCAACATGTCCGTACACGGACACCAGTGTCCGCGGTAAAAGATTTTGAGGTCCCTGGCCGGTAATTTCGGGGACAATAAATTTCCCACTGGTTTCTTCCGTACGAGCAGACTGGCTTTTAAGAAAATCGCAGGAGTCAGTTTCACAGCTGACAGGTGATGGGAGCAGGAAGTGGTTTCCCAACTTCCAACTGAGTCCGGTGTTTCTGGCGGGTTCCAATTTTTTTTTGAAAGCTGCTGGAAAACCCTGAATCTGTCTGACGTTCAGGAACTGCTACTCCTGCTTTCAGCAGTGGTCAGAGAGAGAGGAGAGGGACAGCGAGGTGAGAGAAGGTAATAGAAAGAGGGAAGAGAGAGAGGGGAGATGGGGGTGAGAGAGAGGAGAGAGGGGGGAGAGAGAGAGGAGAGAGAGGGGAAAAAGAGAGAGGGGAGAGAGAGAGGGAGGGAGGGTGAGAGAGGGGGGAGAGAGAAGGGGGGAGACAGAGAGGAGAGAGAGAGGGGAAAAAGGGAGAGGGGAGAGGGGTGAGAGAGGGAGGGGAGAGAGAGGGGAGAAAGGGGAAAAAGAGAGAGGGGAGAGAGAGAGAGAGGGAGGGGAGAGAGAGAGGGGGGAGAGAGGGGAAAGAGAGAGGGGAGAGAGAGAGAGAGAGAGGGAGGGGAGAGAGAGAGGGGGAGAGAGAGAGGGGAGAGAGAGGAAAAAGAGAGAGGGGGAGAGAGAGTGGGGAGAGAGAGTGGGGAGAGAGAGAGGCGAGAGAGAGAGGGACAGGGGAGACGTGAGAGAGAGGGTAGCGAGACAGACAGGAGAGAGAGGGGGAGAGAGGGGGAAACAAAGACAGGTGGAGAGAGAGAAGGGAGATGGAGAGAGAGGGGGGAGAGAGTGGGGAAAGGGAGAGAGGGGAGAGAGAGGCAAAAAAGAGACAGGGGAGAGAGGGGGGGATCGAAAGAGGGGAGAGAGAGAGATGGGGAGAGAGAGGGAGAGACAGGGGAAGAGAGAGGAGTGAGAGATGGACACAGAGAGGGGAGAGAGAGGAGTGAGAGATGGACACAGAGAGGGGAGAGAGAGGGGTGAGTGATGGACACAGAGAGGGGAGAGAGAGGGGAGAGAGATGGATACAGAGAGGAGAGAGAGAGTGGTGAGAGGTGGACACAGAGAGGAGAGAGAGGGGTGAGAGATGGACACAGAGAGGGGAGAGAGAGAGGGGAGAGAGATGGACACAGAGAGGGGAGAGAGAGTGGTGAGAGATGGACACAGAGAGGGGAGAGAGAGGGGTGAGAGATGGACACAGAGAGGGGAGAGAGAGGGGAGAGAGATGGACACAGAGAGGAGAGAGAGAGGGGAGAGAGATGGACACAGAGAGGAGAGAGATGGACACAGAGAGGAGAGAGAGAGGGGAGAGAGATGGACACAGAGAGGAGAGAGAGAGGGGTGAGAGATGGACACAGAGAGGAGAGAGAGAGGGGAGAGAGATGGACACAGAGAGGAGAGAGAGAGGGGTGAGAGATGGACACAGAGAGGGGAGAGAGAGGGGTGAGAGGTGGACACAGAGAGGAGAGAGAGAGGGGTGAGAGATGGACACAGAGAGGAGAGAGAGAGGGGTGAGAGATGGACACAGAGAGGAGAGAGAGAGGGGTGAGAGATGGACACAGAGAGGGGAGAGAGAGGGGTGAGAGGTGGACACAGAGAGGAGAGAGAGAGGGGAGAGAGATGGACACAGAGAGGAGAGAGAGAGGGGAGAGAGATGGACACAGAGAGGAGAGAGAGAGGGGTGAGAGATGGACACAGAGAGGAGAGAGAGAGAGGTGAGAGATGGACACAGAGAGGAGAGAGAGAGTGGTGAGAGATGGACACAGAGAGGAGAGAGAGAGTGGTGAGAGATGGACACAGAGAGGGGAGAGAGAGAGGTGAGAGATGGACACAGAGAGGAGAGAGAGAGGAGAGAGAGATGGACACAGAGAGGGGAGAGAGAGGGGAGAGAGATGGACACAGAGAGGGGAGAGAGAGGGGAGAGAGATGGACACAGAGAGGAGAGAGAGAGGAGAGAGAGATGGACACAGAGAGGGGAGAGAGAGGGGAGAGAGATGGACACAGAGAGGGGAGAGAGAGGGGAGAGAGATGGACACAGAGAGGAGAGAGAGAGGAGAGAGAGATGGACACAGAGAGGAGAGAGAGAGGGGTGAGAGATGGACACAGAGAGGGGAGAGAGAGGGGAGAGAGATGGACACAGAGAGGGGAGAGAGAGGGGAGAGAGATGGACACAGAGAGGAGAGAGAGAGAGGTGAGAGATGGACACAGAGAGGAGAGAGAGAGAGGTGAGAGATGGACACAGAGAGGAGAGAGAGAGTGGTGAGAGATGGACACAGAGAGGGGAGAGAGAGGGGAGAGAGATGGACACAGAGAGGGGAGAGAGAGGGGAGAGAGATGGACACAGAGAGGAGAGAGAGAGGAGAGAGAGATGGACACAGAGAGGGGAGAGAGAGGAGAGAGAGATGGACACAGAGAGGGGAGAGAGAGGGGAGAGAGATGGACACAGAGAGGGGAGAGAGAGGAGAGAGAGATGGACACAGAGAGGGGAGAGAGAGGGGAGAGAGATGGACACAGAGAGGGGAGAGAGAGGGGAGAGAGATGGACACAGAGAGGGGAGAGAGGGGTGAGAGATGGACACAGAGAGGAGAGAGAGAGGAGTGAGAGATGGACACAGAGAGGAGAGAGAGAGGGGTGAGAGATGGACACAGAGAGGAGAGAGAGAGGGGTGAGAGATGGACACAGAGAGGGGAGAGAGAGGGGAGAGAGATGGACACAGAGAGGGGAGAGAGAGGGGAGAGAGATGGACACAGAGAGGGGAGAGAGAGGGGAGAGAGATGGACACAGAGAGGAGAGAGAGAGGGGAGAGAGATGGACACAGAGAGGAGAGAGAGAGGAGAGAGAGATGGACACAGAGAGGGGAGAGAGAGGAGAGAGAGATGGACACAGAGAGGGGAGAGAGAGGGGAGAGAGATGGACACAGAGAGGGGAGAGAGAGGGGAGAGAGATGGACACAGAGAGGAGAGAGAGAGGGGAGAGAGATGGACACAGAGAGGGGAGAGAGAGGGGAGAGAGATGGACACAGAGAGGAGAGAGAGAGGAGAGAGAGATGGACACAGAGAGGGGAGAGAGAGGGGAGAGAGATGGACACAGAGAGGGGAGAGAGAGGGGAGAGAGATGGACACAGAGAGGAGAGAGAGAGGAGAGAGAGATGGACACAGAGAGGAGAGAGAGAGGGGTGAGAGATGGACACAGAGAGGGGAGAGAGAGGGGAGAGAGATGGACACAGAGAGGGGAGAGAGAGGGGAGAGAGATGGACACAGAGAGGAGAGAGAGAGAGGTGAGAGATGGACACAGAGAGGAGAGAGAGAGAGGTGAGAGATGGACACAGAGAGGAGAGAGAGAGTGGTGAGAGATGGACACAGAGAGGGGAGAGAGAGGGGAGAGAGATGGACACAGAGAGGGGAGAGAGAGGGGAGAGAGATGGACACAGAGAGGAGAGAGAGAGGAGAGAGAGATGGACACAGAGAGGGGAGAGAGAGGAGAGAGAGATGGACACAGAGAGGGGAGAGAGAGGGGAGAGAGATGGACACAGAGAGGGGAGAGAGAGGAGAGAGAGATGGACACAGAGAGGGGAGAGAGAGGGGAGAGAGATGGACACAGAGAGGGGAGAGAGAGGGGAGAGAGATGGACACAGAGAGGGGAGAGAGGGGTGAGAGATGGACACAGAGAGGAGAGAGAGAGGAGTGAGAGATGGACACAGAGAGGAGAGAGAGAGGGGTGAGAGATGGACACAGAGAGGAGAGAGAGAGGGGTGAGAGATGGACACAGAGAGGGGAGAGAGAGGGGAGAGAGATGGACACAGAGAGGGGAGAGAGAGGGGAGAGAGATGGACACAGAGAGGGGAGAGAGAGGGGAGAGAGATGGACACAGAGAGGAGAGAGAGAGGGGAGAGAGATGGACACAGAGAGGAGAGAGAGAGGAGAGAGAGATGGACACAGAGAGGGGAGAGAGAGGAGAGAGAGATGGACACAGAGAGGGGAGAGAGAGGGAGAGAGATGGACACAGAGAGGGGAGAGAGAGGGGAGAGAGATGGACACAGAGAGGAGAGAGAGAGGGGAGAGAGATGGACACAGAGAGGGGAGAGAGAGGGGAGAGAGATGGACACAGAGAGGAGAGAGAGGGGAGAGAGATGGACACAGAGAGGAGAGAGAGAGGGTGAGAGATGGACACAGAGAGGGGAGAGAGAGGGGAGAGAGATGGACACAGAGAGGAGAGAGAGAGGAGAGAGAGATGGACACAGAGAGGGGAGAGAGAGGGAGAGAGAGATGGACACAGAGAGGGGAGAGAGAGGGAGAGAGATGGACACAGAGAGGGGAGAGAGAGGGGAGAGAGATGGACACAGAGAGGGGAGAGAGAGAGGGGAGAGAGATGGACACAGAGAGGGGAGAGAGAGGGGAGAGAGATGGACACAGAGAGGGAGAGAGAGGGAGAGAGATGGACACAGAGAGGGAGAGAGAGGAGAGAGAGATGGACACAGAGAGGAGAGAGAGAGGAGAGAGAGATGGACACAGAGAGGAGAGAGAGAGGGAGAGAGATGGACACAGAGAGGAGAGAGAGAGGGGAGAGAGATGGACACAGAGAGGGGAGAGAGAGGGGAGAGAGATGGACACAGAGAGGGAGAGAGAGAGGGAGAGAGATGGACACAGAGAGGGGAGAGAGAGGGAGAGAGATGGACACAGAGAGGAGAGAGAGAGGGGAGAGAGATGGACACAGAGAGGAGAGAGAGAGGAGAGAGAGATGGACACAGAGAGGGGAGAGAGAGGGAGAGAGATGGACACAGAGAGGGAGAGAGAGGGAGAGAGATGGACACAGAGGGGAGAGAGAGGGGAGAGAGATGGACACAGAGAGGTGAGAGAGAATGGACACAGAGAGGGGAGAGAGAGGGGAGAGAGATGGACACAGAGAGGAGAGAGAGAGGAGAGAGAGATGGACACAGAGAGGAGAGAGAGAGGAGAGAGAGATGGACACAGAGAGGGAGAGAGAGGAGAGAGAGATGGACACAGAGAGGGGAGAGAGAGGGGAGAGAGATGGACACAGAGAGGAGAGAGAGAGGAGAGAGAGATGGACACAGAGAGGGGAGAGAGAGGGGAGAGAGATGGACACAGAGAGGAGAGAGAGAGGGAGAGAGAGATGGACACAGAGAGGGGAGAGAGAGGAGAGAGAGATGGACACAGAGAGGGGAGAGAGAGGGGAGAGAGATGGACACAGAGAGGGGAGAGAGAGGGGAGAGAGATGGACACAGAGAGGAGAGAGAGAGGGGAGAGAGATGGACACAGAGAGGGGAGAGAGAGGGGAGAGAGATGGACACAGAGAGGGGAGAGAGAGGGAGAGAGATGGACACAGAGAGGAGAGAGAGAGGGGAGAGAGATGGACACAGAGAGGGGAGAGAGAGGGGAGAGAGATGGACACAGAGAGGAGAGAGAGAGGAGAGAGAGATGGACACAGAGAGGGGAGAGAGAGGGGAGAGAGATGGACACAGAGAGGGGAGAGAGAGGGGAGAGAGATGGACACAGAGAGGGAGAGAGAGGGGAGAGAGATGGACACAGAGAGGAGAGAGAGAGGAGAGAGATGGACACAGAGAGGGGAGAGAGAGGGGAGAGAGATGGACACAGAGAGGAGAGAGAGAGGGAGAGAGATGGACACAGAGAGGGAGAGAGAGGGAGAGAGATGGAACAGAGAGGAGAGAGAGAGGGAGAGAGATGGACACAGAGAGGGGAGAGAGAGGGAGAGGATGGACACAGAGAGGAGAGAGAGAGAGAGATGGACACAGAGAGGGGAGAGAGAGGGGAGAGAGATGGACACAGAGAGGAGAGAGAGAGGGGAGAGAGATGGACACAGAGAGGGAGAGAGAGAGGAGAGAGAGATGGACACAGAGAGGGGAGAGAGAGGGGAGAGAGATGGACACAGAGAGGAGAGAGAGAGGGGAGAGAGATGGACACAGAGAGAGAGGAGAGAGAGAGAGGGAGAGAGATGGACACAGAGAGGAGAGAGAGAGGGGAGAGAGATGGACACAGAGAGGGGAGAGAGAGGGGAGAGAGATGGACACAGAGAGGAGAGAGAGAGGAGAGAGAGATGGACACAGAGAGGGGAGAGAGAGGGGAGAGAGATGGACACAGAGAGGAGAGAGAGAGGGAGAGAGATGGACACAGAGAGGGGAGAGAGAGGGGAGAGAGATGGACACAGAGGGGAGAGAGATGGACACAGAGAGGGGAGAGAGAGGGGAGAGAGATGGACACAGAGAGGAGAGAGAGAGGAGAGAGATGGACACAGAGAGGGAGAGAGAGAGGGGAGAGAGATGGACACAGAGAGGAGAGAGAGAGGGAGAGAGATGGACACAGAGAGGGAGAGAGATGGACACAGAGAGGGAGAGAGAGGGGAGAGAGATGGACACAGAGAGGAGAGAGAGAGGGGAGAGAGATGGACACAGAGAGGGGAGAGAGAGGAGAGAGAGAGATGGACACAGAGAGGGGAGAGAGAGGGGAGAGAGATGGACACAGAGAGGAGAGAGAGAGGGAGAGAGATGGACACAGAGAGGGAGAGAGAGGGGAGAGAGATGGACACAGAGAGGGGAGAGAGATGGACACAGAGAGGGAGAGAGAGGGAGAGAGATGGACACAGAGAGGAGAGAGAGAGGAGAGAGAGATGGACACAGAGAGGGAGAGAGAGGGAGAGAGATGGACACAGAGAGGGAGAGAGAGGGGAGAGAGATGGACACAGAGAGGAGAGAGAGAGGAGAGAGATGGACACAGAGAGGGGAGAGAGAGGGGAGAGAGATGGACACAGAGAGGAGAGAGAGAGGAGAGAGAGATGGACACAGAGAGGGGAGAGAGAGGGAGAGAGATGGACACAGAGAGGAGAGAGAGAGGGGAGAGAGATGGACACAGAGAGGGGAGAGAGAGGGGAGAGAGATGGACACAGAGAGGAGAGAGAGAGGAGGAGAGAGATGGACACAGAGAGGAGAGAGAGAGGGAGAGAGATGGACACAGAGAGGGAGAGAGAGGGGAGAGAGATGGACACAGAGAGGAGAGAGAGAGGGAGAGAGATGGACACAGAGAGGGGAGAGAGAGGGGAGAGAGATGGACACAGAGAGGGAGAGAGAGGGGAGAGAGATGGACACAGAGAGGAGAGAGAGAGGGAGAGAGATGGACACAGAGAGGGGAGAGAGAGGGAGAGAGATGGACACAGAGAGGAGAGAGAGGGGAGAGAGATGGACACAGAGAGGAGAGAGAGGGAGAGAGATGGACACAGAGAGGAGAGAGAGAGGGGAGAGAGATGGACACAGAGAGGGAGAGAGAGAGGGGAGAGAGATGGACACAGAGAGGGAGAGAGAGAGGGGAGAGAGATGGACACAGAGAGGAGAGAGAGGGAGAGAGATGGACACAGAGAGGAGAGAGAGAGGGGAGAGAGATGGACACAGAGAGGGGAGAGAGAGGGGAGAGAGATGGACACAGAGAGGAGAGAGAGAGGGGAGAGAGATGGACACAGAGAGGGAGAGAGAGAGGGGAGAGAGATGGACACAGAGAGGGAGAGAGAGAGGGAGAGAGATGGACACAGAGAGGGAGAGAGAGGGAGAGAGATGGACACAGAGAGGAGAGAGAGAGGGGTGAGAGATGGACACAGAGAGGAGAGAGAGAGGGAGAGAGATGGACACAGAGAGGAGAGAGAGGGAGAGAGATGGACACAGAGAGGAGAGAGAGAGGGAGAGAGATGGACACAGAGAGGAGAGAGAGAGGGGAGAGAGATGGACACAGAGAGGAGAGAGAGGGGAGAGAGATGGACACAGAGAGGAGAGAGAGAGGGTGAGAGATGGACACAGAGAGGAGAGAGAGAGGGGAGAGAGATGGACACAGAGAGGAGAGAGAGAGGGAGAGAGATGGACACAGAGAGGAGAGAGAGAGGGGTGAGAGATGGACACAGAGAGGAGAGAAGAGAGGGGAGAGAGATGGACACAGAGAGGAGAGAGAGAGGGGTGAGAGATGGACACAGAGAGGAGAGAGAGGGGAGAGAGATGGACACAGAGAGGAGAGAGAGAGGGGAGAGAGATGGACACAGAGAGGGGAGAGAGAGGGGAGAGAGATGGACACAGAGAGGAGAGAGAGAGGGGAGAGAGATGGACACAGAGAGGAGAGAGAGGGGAGAGAGATGGACACAGAGAGGAGAGAGAGAGGGGTGAGAGATGGACACAGAGAGGGAGAGAGAGGGGAGAGAGATGGACACAGAGAGGAGAGAGAGAGGGGAGAGAGATGGACACAGAGAGGAGAGAGAGAGGGGAGAGAGATGGACACAGAGAGGGGAGAGAGAGAGAGGAGAGAGATGGACACAGAGAGGGGAGAGAGAGGGAGAGAGATGGACACAGAGAGGAGAGAGAGAGGGGAGAGAGATGGACACAGAGAGGGAGAGAGAGGGGTGAGAGATGGACACAGAGAGGAGAGAGAGAGGGGAGAGAGATGGACACAGAGAGGGAGAGAGAGGGGAGAGAGATGGACACAGAGAGGAGAGAGAGAGGGGAGAGAGATGGACACAGAGAGGAGAGAGAGAGGGGAGAGAGATGGACACAGAGAGGAGAGAGAGGAGGGGAGAGAGATGGACACAGAGAGGAGAGAGAGAGGGGAGAGAGATGGACACAGAGAGGGAGAGAGAGGGGAGAGAGATGGACACAGAGAGGAGAGAGAGAGGGGAGAGAGATGGACACAGAGAGGGAGAGAGAGAGGGTGAGAGATGGACACAGAGAGGGGAGAGAGAGGGGAGAGAGATGGACACAGAGAGGAGAGAGAGAGGGGAGAGAGATGGACACAGAGAGGAGAGAGAGAGGGGAGAGAGATGGACACAGAGAGGAGAGAGAGAGGGGAGAGAGATGGACACAGAGAGGAGAGAGAGGGGAGAGAGATGGACACAGAGAGGGGAGAGAGAGGGGAGAGAGATGGACACAGAGAGGAGAGAGAGGGGAGAGAGATGGACACAGAGAGGAGAGAGAGAGGGTGAGAGATGGACACAGAGAGGGGAGAGAGAGGGGAGAGAGATGGACACAGAGAGGAGAGAGAGAGGGGAGAGAGATGGACACAGAGAGGGAGAGAGAGAGGGAGAGAGATGGACACAGAGAGGAGAGAGAGAGGGGAGAGAGATGGACACAGAGAGGAGAGAGAGGGGAGAGAGATGGACACAGAGAGGAGAGAGAGAGGGGAGAGAGATGGACACAGAGAGGAGAGAGAGAGGGAGAGAGATGGACACAGAGAGGAGAGAGAGAGGGAGAGAGATGGACACAGAGAGGAGAGAGAGGGGAGAGAGATGGACACAGAGAGGAGAGAGAGGGGAGAGAGATGGACACAGAGAGGAGAGAGAGAGGGGAGAGAGATGGACACAGAGAGGGGAGAGAGAGAGGGTGAGAGATGGACACAGAGAGGGGAGAGAGAGGGGAGAGAGATGGACACAGAGAGGAGAGAGAGAGGGAGAGAGATGGACACAGAGAGGAGAGAGAGAGGGGAGAGAGATGGACACAGAGAGGGAGAGAGAGAGGGGAGAGAGATGGACACAGAGAGGGGAGAGAGAGGGGAGAGAGATGGACACAGAGAGGGAGAGAGAGAGGGTGAGAGATGGACACAGAGAGGAGAGAGAGGGGAGAGAGATGGACACAGAGAGGAGAGAGAGAGGGGAGAGAGATGGACACAGAGAGGGGAGAGAGAGGGGAGAGAGATGGACACAGAGAGGGAGAGAGAGAGGGTGAGAGATGGACACAGAGAGGGGAGAGAGAGGGGAGAGAGATGGACACAGAGAGGGAGAGAGAGAGGGTGAGAGATGGACACAGAGAGGAGAGAGAGAGGGGAGAGAGATGGACACAGAGAGGAGAGAGAGAGGGGAGAGAGATGGACACAGAGAGGAGAGAGAGAGGGGAGAGAGATGGACACAGAGAGGAGAGAGAGAGGGGAGAGAGATGGACACAGAGAGGGGAGAGAGAGGGGAGAGAGATGGACACAGAGAGGAGAGAGAGAGGGTGAGAGATGGACACAGAGAGGAGAGAGAGAGGGGAGAGAGATGGACACAGAGAGGAGAGAGAGAGGGGAGAGAGATGGACACAGAGAGGGAGAGAGAGGGGAGAGAGATGGACACAGAGAGGAGAGAGAGAGGGGTGAGAGATGGACACAGAGAGGGGAGAGAGAGGGGAGAGAGATGGACACAGAGAGGAGAGAGAGAGGGGTGAGAGATGGACACAGAGAGGGGAGAGAGAGGGAGAGAGATGGACACAGAGAGGAGAGAGAGAGAGGGGAGAGAGATGGACACAGAGAGGGAGAGAGAGGGGAGAGAGATGGACACAGAGAGGAGAGAGAGAGGGGGAGAGATGGACACAGAGAGGAGAGAGAGAGGGGAGAGAGATGGACACAGAGAGGAGAGAGAGAGGGGAGAGAGATGGACACAGAGAGGAGAGAGAGAGGGGTGAGAGATGGACACAGAGAGGAGAGAGAGAGGGGAGAGAGATGGACACAGAGAGGGAGAGAGAGGGGAGAGAGATGGACACAGAGAGGAGAGAGAGAGGGGTGAGAGATGGACACAGAGAGGAGAGAGAGAGGGGAGAGAGATGGACACAGAGAGGAGAGAGAGAGGGGAGAGAGATGGACACAGAGAGGAGAGAGAGAGGGAGAGAGATGGACACAGAGAGGAGAGAGAGAGGGTGAGAGATGGACACAGAGAGGGAGAGAGAGGGGTGAGAGATGGACACAGAGAGGAGAGAGAGAGAGGGGAGAGAGATGGACACAGAGAGGAGAGAGAGAGGGGAGAGAGATGGACACAGAGAGGAGAGAGAGAGGGGTGAGAGATGGACACAGAGAGGAGAGAGAGAGGGGAGAGAGATGGACACAGAGAGGAGAGAGAGAGGGGAGAGAGATGGACACAGAGAGGGGAGAGAGAGAGGAGAGAGATGGACACAGAGAGGAGAGAGAGAGGGGGAGAGAGATGGACACAGAGAGGAGAGAGAGAGGGGAGAGAGATGGACACAGAGAGGAGAGAGAGAGGGGAGAGAGATGGACACAGAGAGGAGAGAGAGAGGGAGAGAGATGGACACAGAGAGGAGAGAGAGAGGGGTGAGAGATGGACACAGAGAGGAGAGAGAGAGGGGAGAGAGATGGACACAGAGAGGAGAGAGAGAGGGGAGAGAGATGGACACAGAGAGGGAGAGAGAGGGGAGAGATGGACACAGAGAGGAGAGAGAGAGGGGTGAGAGATGGACACAGAGAGGAGAGAGAGAGGGGAGAGAGATGGACACAGAGAGGAGAGAGAGAGGGGAGAGAGATGGACACAGAGAGGAGAGAGAGGGGAGAGAGATGGACACAGAGAGGGAGAGAGAGAGGGGAGAGAGATGGACACAGAGAGGAGAGAGAGAGGGGAGAGAGATGGACACAGAGAGGAGAGAGAGAGGGGAGAGAGATGGACACAGAGAGGAGAGAGAGAGGGGAGAGAGATGGACACAGAGAGGAGAGAGAGAGGGGTGAGAGATGGACACAGAGAGGAGAGAGAGAGGGGAGAGAGATGGACACAGAGAGGAGAGAGAGAGGGGTGAGAGATGGACACAGAGAGGAGAGAGAGAGGGGAGAGAGAGATGGACACAGAGAGGAGAGAGAGAGGGGAGAGAGATGGACACAGAGAGGAGAGAGAGAGGGGAGAGAGATGGACACAGAGAGGAGAGAGAGAGGGGAGAGAGATGGACACAGAGAGGAGAGAGAGAGGGGAGAGAGATGGACACAGAGAGGGAGAGAGAGAGGGGAGAGAGATGGACACAGAGAGGAGAGAGAGAGGGGAGAGAGATGGACACAGAGAGGGAGAGAGAGGGGAGAGAGATGGACACAGAGAGGAGAGAGAGAGGGGAGAGAGATGGACACAGAGAGGGAGAGAGAGGGGAGAGAGATGGACACAGAGAGGAGAGAGAGGGAGAGAGAGATGGACACAGAGAGGAGAGAGAGAGGGGAGAGAGATGGACACAGAGAGGAGAGAGAGAGGGGAGAGAGATGGACACAGAGAGGGGAGAGAGAGGGGAGAGAGATGGACACAGAGAGGGAGAGAGAGGGTGAGAGATGGACACAGAGAGGAGAGAGAGAGGGGAGAGAGATGGACACAGAGAGGAGAGAGAGGGGAGAGAGATGGACACAGAGAGGAGAGAGAGAGGGGAGAGAGATGGACACAGAGAGGGAGAGAGAGAGGGAGAGAGATGGACACAGAGAGGAGAGAGAGAGGGGAGAGAGATGGACACAGAGAGGGGAGAGAGAGGGGAGAGAGATGGACACAGAGAGGAGAGAGAGAGGGGAGAGAGATGGACACAGAGAGGAGAGAGAGAGGGAGAGAGATGGACACAGAGAGGAGAGAGAGAGGGAGAGAGATGGACACAGAGAGGAGAGAGAGAGGGAGAGAGATGGACACAGAGAGGAGAGAGAGAGGGGAGAGAGATGGACACAGAGAGGAGAGAGAGAGGGGAGAGAGATGGACACAGAGAGGAGAGAGAGAGAGGAGGGAGAGATGGACACAGAGAGGAGAGAGAGAGGGAGAGAGATGGACACAGAGAGGGGAGAGAGAGGGGAGAGAGATGGACACAGAGAGGAGAGAGAGAGGGGAGAGAGATGGACACAGAGAGGGAGAGAGAGAGGGGAGAGAGATGGACACAGAGAGGAGAGAGAGAGGGAGAGAGATGGACACAGAGAGGAGAGAGAGAGGGGTGAGAGATGGACACAGAGAGGAGAGAGAGAGGGGAGAGAGATGGACACAGAGAGGGAGAGAGAGAGGGAGAGAGATGGACACAGAGAGGAGAGAGAGAGGGGAGAGAGATGGACACAGAGAGGAGAGAGAGAGGGGTGAGAGATGGACACAGAGAGGGAGAGAGAGGGGAGAGAGATGGACACAGAGAGGGAGAGAGAGGGAGAGAGAGATGGACACAGAGAGGAGAGAGAGAGGGGAGAGAGATGGACACAGAGAGGAGAGAGAGAGGGGAGAGAGATGGACACAGAGAGGGAGAGAGAGAGGGGAGAGAGATGGACACAGAGAGGGAGAGAGAGGGGAGAGAGATGGACACAGAGAGGAGAGAGAGAGGGGAGAGAGATGTGACACAGAGAGGAGAGAGAGAGGGGAGAGAGATGGACACAGAGAGGGAGAGAGAGGGGAGAGAGATGGACACAGAGAGGAGAGAGAGAGGGGAGAGAGATGGACACAGAGAGGAGAGAGAGAGGGGAGAGAGATGGACACAGAGAGGGAGAGAGAGGGGAGAGAGATGGACACAGAGAGGAGAGAGAGAGGGTGAGAGATGGACACAGAGAGGAGAGAGAGAGGGGAGAGAGATGGACACAGAGAGGAGAGAGAGAGGGGTGAGAGATGGACACAGAGAGGAGAGAGAGAGGGGAGAGAGATGGACACAGAGAGGAGAGAGAGAGGGTGAGAGATGGACACAGAGAGGAGAGAGAGAGGGAGAGAGATGGACACAGAGAGGAGAGAGAGAGGGGAGAGAGATGGACACAGAGAGGAGAGAGAGGAGAGAGAGATGGACACAGAGAGGGAGAGAGAGGGGAGAGAGATGGACACAGAGAGGAGAGAGAGGGGAGAGAGATGGACACAGAGAGGAGAGAGAGGGGAGAGAGATGGACACAGAGAGGAGAGAGAGAGGGGTGAGAGATGGACACAGAGAGGAGAGAGAGAGGGGAGAGAGATGGACACAGAGAGGAGAGAGAGAGGGAGAGAGATGGACACAGAGAGGAGAGAGAGGGAGAGAGATGGACACAGAGAGGAGAGAGAGAGGGGAGAGAGATGGACACAGAGAGGAGAGAGAGAGGGGAGAGAGATGGACACAGAGAGGAGAGAGAGAGGGAGAGAGATGGACACAGAGAGGAGAGAGAGAGGGGAGAGAGATGGACACAGAGAGGAGAGAGAGAGGGGAGAGAGATGGACACAGAGAGGAGAGAGAGAGGGAGAGAGATGGACACAGAGAGGGGAGAGAGAGGGGAGAGAGATGGACACAGAGAGGAGAGAGAGAGGGAGAGATGGACACAGAGAGGAGAGAGAGAGGGGAGAGAGATGGACACAGAGAGGAGAGAGAGAGGGGAGAGAGATGGACACAGAGAGGAGAGAGAGAGGGAGAGAGATGGACACAGAGAGGAGAGAGAGAGGAGTGAGAGATGGACACAGAGAGGAGAGAGAGAGGGGAGAGAGATGGACACAGAGAGGGAGAGAGAGAGGGGAGAGAGATGGACACAGAGAGGAGAGAGAGAGGGAGAGAGATGGACACAGAGAGGAGAGAGAGAGGGGAGAGAGATGGACACAGAGAGGAGAGAGAGAGGAGAGAGAGATGGACACAGAGAGGAGAGAGAGAGGGGAGAGAGATGGACACAGAGAGGGGAGAGAGAGGGGAGAGAGATGGACACAGAGAGGAGAGAGAGAGGGAGAGAGATGGACACAGAGAGGAGAGAGAGAGGGAGAGAGATGACACAGAGAGGAGAGAGAGAGGAGAGAGAGATGGACACAGAGAGGAGAGAGAGAGGGGAGAGAGATGGACACAGAGAGGAGAGAGAGAGGAGAGAGATGGACACAGAGAGGAGAGAGAGAGGGAGAGAGATGGACACAGAGAGGGAGAGAGAGGGGAGAGAGATGGACACAGAGAGGAGAGAGAGAGGAGAGAGAGATGGACACAGAGAGGAGAGAGAGAGGGAGAGAGATGGACACAGAGAGGAGAGAGAGAGGAGAGAGAGATGGACACAGAGAGGAGAGAGAGAGGGAGAGAGAGATGGACACAGAGAGGGAGAGAGAGAGGGAGAGAGATGGACACAGAGAGGAGAGAGAGAGGGGAGAGAGATGGACACAGAGAGGAGAGAGAGAGGGAGAGAGATGGACACAGAGAGGGGAGAGAGAGGGAGAGAGAGATGGACACAGAGAGGAGAGAGAGAGGAGAGAGAGATGGACACAGAGAGGGAGAGAGAGGGAGAGAGATGGACACAGAGAGGGAGAGAGAGGGGTGAGAGATGGACACAGAGAGGAGAGAGAGAGGGGAGAGAGATGGACACAGAGAGGGGAGAGAGAGGGGAGAGAGATGGACACAGAGGAGAGAGAGGGAGAGATGGACACAGAGAGGAGAGAGAGGGAGAGAGATGGACACAGAGAGGAGAGAGAGAGGGTGAGAGATGGACACAGAGAGGAGAGAGAGAGGGGAGAGAGATGGACACAGAGAGGAGAGAGAGAGGGAGAGAGATGGACACAGAGAGGAGAGAGAGAGGGGAGAGAGATGGACACAGAGAGGAGAGAGAGAGGGTGAGAGATGGACACAGAGAGGAGAGAGAGGGGAGAGAGATGGACACAGAGAGGAGAGAGAGAGGGAGAGAGATGGACACAGAGAGGAGAGAGAGAGGGTGAGAGAGATGGACACAGAGAGGAGAGAGAGAGGGAGAGAGATGGACACAGAGAGGGAGAGAGAGAGGGGAGAGAGATGGACACAGAGAGGAGAGAGAGAGGAGAGAGATGGACACAGAGAGGAGAGAGAGGGGAGAGAGATGGACACAGAGAGGAGAGAGAGAGGAGAGAGAGATGGACACAGAGAGGAGAGAGAGAGGAGTGAGAGATGGACACAGAGAGGAGAGAGAGAGGGAGAGAGATGGACACAGAGAGGAGAGAGAGAGGGGAGAGAGATGGACACAGAGAGGGAGAGAGAGGGGAGAGAGATGGACACAGAGAGGAGAGAGAGAGGGGTGAGAGATGGACACAGAGAGGAGAGAGAGAGGAGAGAGATGGACACAGAGAGGAGAGAGAGAGGGAGAGAGATGGACACAGAGAGGAGAGAGAGAGGGTGAGAGATGGACACAGAGAGGAGAGAGAGAGGGAGAGAGATGGACACAGAGAGGAGAGAGAGAGGAGAGAGATGGACACAGAGAGGAGAGAGAGAGGGGAGAGAGATGGACACAGAGAGGAGAGAGAGAGGGGAGAGAGATGGACACAGAGAGGGAGAGAGAGAGGGGAGAGAGATGGACACAGAGAGGGAGAGAGAGAGGAGAGAGATGGACACAGAGAGGGGAGAGAGAGGAGAGAGAGATGGACACAGAGAGGAGAGAGAGAGGGAGAGAGATGGACACAGAGAGGAGAGAGAGAGGAGAGAGAGATGGACACAGAGAGGGGAGAGAGAGGAGAGAGATGGACACAGAGAGGAGAGAGAGAGGAGAGAGAGATGGACACAGAGAGGAGAGAGAGAGGGAGAGAGATGGACACAGAGAGGAGAGAGAGAGGGGAGAGAGATGGACACAGAGAGGGAGAGAGAGGGGAGAGAGATGGACACAGAGAGGAGAGAGAGAGGGAGAGAGATGGACACAGAGAGGAGAGAGAGAGGGAGAGAGATGGACACAGAGAGGAGAGAGAGAGGGAGAGAGATGGACACAGAGAGGAGAGAGAGAGGGAGAGAGATGGACACAGAGAGGAGAGAGAGAGGGGAGAGAGATGGACACAGAGAGGAGAGAGAGAGGAGGAGAGAGATGGACACAGAGAGGGAGAGAGAGAGGGGAGAGAGATGGACACAGAGAGGAGAGAGAGAGGGAGAGAGATGGACACAGAGAGGAGAGAGAGAGGGGAGAGAGATGGACACAGAGAGGAGAGAGAGGGAGAGAGATGGACACAGAGAGGAGAGAGAGGAGAGAGAGATGGACACAGAGAGGAGAGAGAGAGGGGAGAGAGATGGACACAGAGAGAGAGAGAGAGGGAGAGAGATGGACACAGAGAGGAGAGAGAGAGGGGAGAGAGATGGACACAGAGAGGAGAGAGAGAGGGAGAGAGATGGACACAGAGAGGAGAGAGAGGGGAGAGAGATGGACACAGAGAGGAGAGAGAGAGGGGAGAGAGATGGACACAGAGAGGGAGAGAGAGGGGAGAGAGATGGACACAGAGAGGAGAGAGAGAGGGAGAGAGATGGACACAGAGAGGAGAGAGAGAGGGAGAGAGATGGACACAGAGAGGGAGAGAGAGAGGGAGAGAGATGGACACAGAGAGGAGAGAGAGAGGGAGAGAGATGGACACAGAGAGGGAGAGAGAGGGGAGAGAGATGGACACAGAGAGGAGAGAGAGAGGGAGAGAGATGGACACAGAGAGGAGAGAGAGAGGGGAGAGAGATGGACACAGAGAGGAGAGAGAGAGGGGAGAGAGATGGACACAGAGAGGAGAGAGAGAGGGAGAGAGATGGACACAGAGAGGAGAGAGAGAGGGGAGAGAGATGGACACAGAGAGGAGAGAGAGAGGAGAGAGAGATGGACACAGAGAGGAGAGAGAGAGGGGAGAGAGATGGACACAGAGAGGAGAGAGAGAGGGAGAGAGATGGACACAGAGAGGAGAGAGAGGGGAGAGAGATGGACACAGAGAGGAGAGAGAGAGGGAGAGAGATGGACACAGAGAGGAGAGAGAGAGGGGAGAGAGATGGACACAGAGAGGGAGAGAGAGGAGGAGAGAGATGGACACAGAGAGGAGAGAGAGAGGGGAGAGAGATGGACACAGAGAGGAGAGAGAGAGGGAGAGAGATGGACACAGAGAGGAGAGAGAGAGGGGAGAGAGATGGACACAGAGAGGAGAGAGAGAGGAGAGAGAGATGGACACAGAGAGGAGAGAGAGAGGGGAGAGAGATGGACACAGAGAGGGAGAGAGAGGGGAGAGAGATGGACACAGAGAGGAGAGAGAGAGGGGAGAGAGATGGACACAGAGAGGGAGAGAGAGAGGGAGAGAGATGGACACAGAGAGGAGAGAGAGAGGGGAGAGAGATGGACACAGAGAGGGAGAGAGAGAGGGGAGAGAGATGGACACAGAGAGGAGAGAGAGAGGGAGAGAGAGATGGACACAGAGAGGGAGAGAGAGAGGGGTGAGAGATGGACACAGAGAGGAGAGAGAGAGGGGAGAGAGATGGACACAGAGAGGAGAGAGAGAGGGAGAGAGATGGACACAGAGAGGAGAGAGAGAGGGAGAGAGAGATGGACACAGAGAGGAGAGAGAGAGGGAGAGAGATGGACACAGAGAGGAGAGAGAGGGAGAGAGAGGAGAGATGGACACAGAGAGAGAGAGAGAGGAGAGATGGACACAGAGAGGGAGAGAGAGGGGAGAGAGATGGGACACAGAGAGGAGAGAGAGAGGAGAGAGAGATGGACACAGAGAGGAGAGAGAGAGGGAGAGAGATGGACACAGAGAGGAGAGAGAGAGGAGGAGAGAGATGGACACAGAGAGGAGAGAGAGAGGAGAGAGATGGACACAGAGAGGAGAGAGAGAGGGAGAGAGATGGACCAGAGAGGAGAGAGAGAGGAGAGAGATGGACACAGAGAGGAGAGAGAGAGGGAGAGAGATGGACACAGAGAGGAGAGAGAGAGGGAGAGAGATGGACACAGAGAGGAGAGAGAGAGGGAGAGAGAGATGGACACAGAGAGGAGAGAGAGAGGGAGAGAGATGGACACAGAGAGGAGAGAGAGAGGGAGAGAGAGATGGACACAGAGAGGAGAGAGAGAGGGGAGAGAGATGGACACAGAGAGGAGAGAGAGAGGGAGAGAGATGGACACAGAGAGGAGAGAGAGAGGAGGAGAGAGATGGACACAGAGAGGAGAGAGAGAGGGAGAGAGATGGACACAGAGAGGAGAGAGAGAGGGGAGAGAGATGGACACAGAGAGGAGAGAGAGAGGGGAGAGAGATGGACACAGAGAGGAGAGAGAGAGGAGAGAGAGATGGACACAGAGAGGAGAGAGAGAGGGAGAGAGATGGACACAGAGAGGGGAGAGAGAGGGAGAGAGATGGACACAGAGAGGAGAGAGAGAGGAGAGAGATGGACACAGAGAGGAGAGAGAGAGGAGAGAGATGGACACAGAGAGGAGAGAGAGAGAGAGAGAGATGGACACAGAGAGGAGAGAGAGAGGGGAGAGAGATGGACACAGAGAGGAGAGAGAGAGGGGAGAGAGATGGACACAGAGAGGGAGAGAGAGGGGAGAGAGATGGACACAGAGAGGAGAGAGAGAGGGGAGAGAGATGGACACAGAGAGGAGAGAGAGGAGGAGAGAGATGGACACAGAGAGGAGAGAGAGAGGGGAGAGAGATGGACACAGAGAGGAGAGAGAGAGGGAGAGAGAGATGGACACAGAGAGGAGAGAGAGAGGAGAGAGAGATGGACACAGAGAGGAGAGAGAGAGGGAGAGAGATGACACAGAGAGGAGAGAGAGGGGAGAGAGATGGACACAGAGAGGAGAGAGAGAGGAGAGAGATGGACACAGAGAGGAGAGAGAGAGGGAGAGAGATGGACACAGAGAGGAGAGAGAGAGGAGAGAGAGATGGACACAGAGAGGAGAGAGAGAGGGGAGAGAGATGGACACAGAGAGGAGAGAGAGAGGGGAGAGAGATGGACACAGAGAGGGAGAGAGAGAGGGTGAGAGATGGACACAGAGAGGAGAGAGAGAGGGGAGAGAGATGGACACAGAGAGGAGAGAGAGAGGGAGAGAGATGGACACAGAGAGGAGAGAGAGAGGGAGAGAGAGATGGACACAGAGAGGAGAGAGAGAGGGGAGAGAGATGGACACAGAGAGGAGAGAGAGAGGAGAGAGATGGACACAGAGAGGAGAGAGAGAGGGGAGAGAGATGGACACAGAGAGGAGAGAGAGAGGAGAGAGATGGACACAGAGAGGAGAGAGAGAGGGGAGAGAGAGATGGACACAGAGAGGAGAGAGAGAGAGGAGAGAGAGATGGACACAGAGAGGAGAGAGAGAGGGGAGAGAGATGGACACAGAGAGGAGAGAGAGAGGAGAGAGATGGACACAGAGAGGAGAGAGAGAGGGGAGAGAGATGGACACAGAGAGGAGAGAGAGAGGAGAGATGGACACAGAGAGGAGAGAGAGAGGGTGAGAGATGGACACAGAGAGGAGAGAGAGAGGAGAGAGATGGACACAGAGAGAGAGAGGTGAGAGATGGACACAGAGAGGAGAGAGAGAGGGAGAGAGATGGACACAGAGAGGAGAGAGAGAGGGAGAGAGAGATGGACACAGAGAGGAGAGAGAGAGGGAGAGAGAGATGGACACAGAGAGGAGAGAGAGAGGAGAGAGAGATGGACACAGAGAGGAGAGAGAGAGGAGAGAGATGGACACAGAGAGGGAGAGAGAGAGGGAGAGAGATGGACACAGAGAGGAGAGAGAGAGGAGAGAGATGGACACAGAGAGGAGAGAGAGAGGAGAGAGATGACACAGAGAGGAGAGAGAGAGGGAGAGAGATGGACACAGAGAGGAGAGAGAGGAGGAGAGAGATGGACACAGAGAGGAGAGAGAGAGGAGAGAGAGATGGACACAGAGAGGAGAGAGAGAGGAGTGAGAGATGGACACAGAGAGGAGAGAGAGAGGGGAGAGAGATGGACACAGAGAGGAGAGAGAGAGGAGAGAGATGGACACAGAGAGGAGAGAGAGAGGGGAGAGAGATGGACACAGAGAGGAGAGAGAGAGGAGAGAGATGGACACAGAGAGGAGAGAGAGAGGAGAGAGATGGACACAGAGGGAGAGAGAGGGGTGAGAGATGGACACAGAGAGGAGAGAGAGGAGAGAGATGGACACAGAGAGGAGAGAGAGGGGAGAGAGATGGACACAGAGAGGAGAGAGAGGAGGAGAGAGATGGACACAGAGAGGAGAGAGAGAGGGAGAGAGATGGACACAGAGAGGAGAGAGAGGGGAGAGAGATGACACAGAGAGGAGAGAGAGAGGGAGAGAGATGGACACAGAGAGGAGAGAGAGAGGAGAGAGAGAATGGACACAGAGAGGAGAGAGAGAGGGGAGAGAGATGGACACAGAGAGGAGAGAGAGAGGAGAGAGATGGACACAGAGAGGGAGAGAGAGGGGAGAGAGATGGACACAGAGAGGAGAGAGAGAGGGGTGAGAGATATGACACAGAGAGGAGAGAGAGGGAGAGAGAGATGGACACAGAGAGGAGAGAGAGAGGAGAGAGAGATGAACACAGAGAGGGAGAGAGAGGGGAGAGAGATGGACACAGAGAGGAGAGAGAGAGGGGAGAGAGATGGACACAGAGAGGAGAGAGAGAGGGGTGGAGAGATGGACACAGAGAGGAGAGAGAGAGGGGAGAGAGATGGGACACAGAGAGGAGAGAGAGAGGAGAGAGAGATGGACACAGAGAGGGGAGAGAGAGGGAGAGAGATGGACACAGAGGAGAGAGAGAGGAGAGAGAGATGGACACAGAGAGGAGAGAGAGAGGAGAGAGATGGACACAGAGAGGAGAGAGAGAGGAGAGAGAGATGGACACAGAGAGGAGAGAGAGGGGAGGAGATGGACACAGAGAGGAGAGAGAGGGAGAGAGATGGACACAGAGAGGGGAGAGAGAGGGGAGAGAGATGGACACAGAGAGGAGAGAGAGAGGAGAGAGATGGACACAGAGAGGAGAGAGAGAGGAGAGAGATGGACACAGAGAGGAGAGAGAGAGGGAGAGAGATGGGACACAGAGAGGAGAGAGAGAGAGGTGAGAGATGGACACAGAGAGGAGAGAGAGAGGGAGAGAGATGGACACAGAGAGGAGAGAGAGAGGGGAGAGAGATGGACACAGAGAGGAGAGAGAGAGGGAGAGAGATGGACACAGAGAGGGAGAGAGAGGGAGAGATGGACACCATGAGAGAGAGAGAGAGGGAGAGAACCGAGGAGAGAGAGGAGAGAGATGGAGGAGAGAGAGAGGAGAGAGATGGACACAGAGAGGAGAGAGAGAGGAGAGAGAGATGGACACAGAGAGGAGAGAGAGAGGAGAGAGATGGACACAGTGAGGGAGAGAGAGAGGAGAGAGATGGACACAGAGAGGGGAGAGAGAGGAGAGAGAGATGGACACAGAGAGGAGATGAGAGAGGAGAGAGAGATGGACACAGAGAGGAGAGAGAGAGGAGAGAGAGATGGACACAGAGAGGAGAGAGAGAGGGGAGAGAGATGGACACAGAGAGGGGAGAGAGAGGGAGAGAGATGGACACAGAGAGGAGAGAGAGAGGGGAGAGAGATGGACACAGAGAGGGAGAGAGAGAGGAGAGAGATGGACACAGAGAGGAGAGAGAGAGGGGAGAGATGGACACAGAGAGGAGAGACGAGAGGGAGAGATGGACCACAGAGAGAGGAGAGAGAGGGGAGAGAGATGGACACAGAGTAGGAGAGACAGAGAGGATAGTGAGAGAGATGGACACAGAGAGGAGAGAGAGAGGAGAGAGATGGACACAGAGAGGGAGAGAGAGGGAGAGAGATGGACACAGAGAGGAGAGAGAGAGGAGTGAGAGATGGACACAGAGAGGAGAGAGAGAGGGGTGAGAGATGGACACAGAGAGGAGAGAGAGAGAGGAGGAGAGAGATGACACAGAGAGGGGAGAGAGAGGGGAGAGAGATGGACACAGAGAGGAGAGAGAGGAGGAGAGAGGATGACACAGAGAGGAGAGAGAGAGGGGAGAGAGATGGACACAGAGAGGAGAGAGAGAGGGTGAGAGATGGACACAGAGAGGAGAGAGAGAGGAGAGAGATGGACACAGAGAGGAGAGAGAGAGGAGAGAGAGATGGACACAGAGAGGAGAGAGAGAGGAGAGAGATGGACACAGAGAGGAGAGAGAGGGGAGAGAGATGGACACAGAGAGGGGAGAGAGAGGGAGAGAGATGGGACACAGAGAGGAGAGAGAGAGAGAGGAGAGAGAGATGGACACAGAGAGGGGAGAGAGAGGGGAGAGAGATGGACACAGAGAGGAGAGAGAGAGGAGAGAGAGATGGACACAGAGAGGAGAGAGAGAGGAGAGAGATGGACACAGAGAGGAGAGAGAGAGGGAGGAGAGATGGACACAGAGAGGAGAGAGAGAGGGAGAGAGATGGACACAGAGAGGAGAGAGAGAGGGAGAGAGATGGACACAGAGAGGAGAGAGAGAGGGGTGAGAGATGGACACAGAGAGGAGAGCGAGGAGGTGAGAGATGGACACAGAGAGGAGAGAGAGAGAGGGAGAGAGAATGGACACAGAGAGGAGAGAGAGAGGGAGAGAGATGGACACAGAGAGGGGAGAGAGAGGGAGAGAGATGGACACAGAGAGGAGAGAGAGAGGAGAGAGAGATGGACACAGAGAGGAGAGAGAGAGGAGAGAGATGGACACAGAGAGGAGAGAGAGAGGAGAGAGAGATGGACACAGAGAGGGAGAGAGAGAGGGGAGAGAGATGGACACAGAGAGGAGAGAGAGAGGAGAGAGAGATGGACACAGAGAGGAGAGAGAGAGGGGTGAGAGATGGACACAGAGAGGGGAGAGAGAGAGAGGAGAGAGATGGACACAGAGAGGAGAGAGAGAGGAGAGAGAGATGGACACAGAGAGGAGAGAGAGAGGAGAGAGAGATGGACACAGAGAGGAGAGAGAGAGGGAGAGAGAGATGGACACAGAGAGGGAGAGAGAGAGGGAGAGAGATGGACACAGAGAGGGAGAGAGAGAGGAGAGAGAGATGGACACAGAGAGGAGAGAGAGAGGAGAGAGAGATGACACAGAGAGGAGAGAGAGAGAGGAGAGAGAGATGGACACAGAGAGGAGAGAGAGAGGGGAGAGAGATGGACACAGAGAGGGAGAGAGAGAGGGGAGAGAGATGGACACAGAGAGGAGAGAGAGAGGAGGAGAGAGATGGACACAGAGAGGGAGAGAGAGAGGGGAGAGATGGACACAGAGAGGAGAGAGAGGAGGAGAGAGAGATGGACACAGAGAGGAGAGAGAGAGGGGAGAGAGATGGACACAGAGAGGAGAGAGAGAGGGAGAGAGATGGACACAGAGAGGGAGAGAGAGGGGTGAGAGATGGACACAGAGAGGAGAGAGAGAGGGAGAGAGATGGACACAGAGAGGGAGAGAGAGGGGTGAGAGATGGACACAGAGAGGAGAGAGAGAGGAGAGAGAGATGGACACAGAGAGGAGAGAGAGCGAGAGAGAGATGACACAGAGAGGAGAGAGAGAGGGAGAGAGATGGACACAGAGAGGAGAGAGAGAGGAGAGAGATGGACACAGAGAGGAGGAGAGAGAGGGAGAGAGATGGACACAGAGAGGAGAGAGAGAGGAGAGAGAGATGGACACAGAGAGGAGAGAGAGAGGAGAGAGAGTGGAACAGGAGAGGAGAGAGAGAGGGGAGAGAGATGACACCAGAGAGAGGGAGAGAGAGGGGAGGAGAGATGGACACAGAGAGGGAGAGAGAGGGGAGAGAGATGGACCAGAGAGGGGGGGGAGAGAGAGAGAGATGACACAGAGAGGAGGAGAGATGAGGGAGAGAGAGATTGGACACAGAGATGAGGAGAGAGAGAGAGGAGAGAGATGGACACAGGAAGGGGTGAGAGAGGGAGAGAGATGGGACACAGAGAGGAGAGAGAGGGGAGAGAGATGGACACAGAGAGGAGAGAGAGAGGGGAGAGAGATGGACACAGAGAGAAGGAGAGAGAGAGGGTGAGAGATGGACACAGAGAGGAGAGAGAGAGGGGAGAGAGATGGACACAGAGAGGGAGAGAGAGAGAGAGAGAGAGAGGGACACAGAGAGGAGAGAGAGAGGGGAGAGAGATGGACACAGAGAGGGAGAGAGAGAGGGGTGAGAGGATGGACACAGAGAGGAGAGAGAGAGGAGAGAGATGGACACAGAGAGGAGAGAGAGAGGAGAGAGAGGTGGACACAGAGAGGAGAGAGAGAGGAGAGAGAGATGGACACAGAGAGGGAGAGAGGAGAGGAGAGAGAGATGGACACAGAGAGGGAGAGAAGAGGAGGAGAGAGATGGACACAGAGAGGAGAGAGAGAGGGGAGAGAGATGGACACAGAGAGGAGAGAGAGAGGGAGAGGAGATGGACACAGAGAGGAGAGAGAGAGGAGAGAAGACACAGAGAGGAGAGAGAGAGAGAGAGAGATGACACAGAGAGGAGAGAGAGAGGGAGAGAGAGATGGACTCAGAGAGGAAGAGAGGAGGAGAGAGAGATTGACACAGAGAGGAGAGAGAGAGGGAGAGAGATGGACACAGAGAGGAGAGAGAGAGGGAGAGAGATGGACACAGAGAGGAGAGAGAGAGGTGAGAGATGGACACAGAGAGGAGAGAGAGAGGAGAGGAGAGATGGACACAGAGAGGAGAGAGAGAGGAGGAGAGAGATGGACACAGAGAGGAGAGAGAGAGGAGAGAGATGGACACAGAGAGGGAGAGAGAGAGGGGAGAGAGATGGACACAGAGAGGGAGAGAGAGAGGAGAGAGAGATGGACACAGAGAGGAGAGAGAGAGGGAGAGAGATGGACACAGAGAGGAGAGAGAGAGAGGAGAGAGATGGACACAGAGAGGAGGAGAGAGAGGGGAGAGAGATGGACACAGAGAGGGAGAGAGAGGGGGAGAGAGATGGACACAGAGAGGGAGAGGAGAGGGGAGAGAGATGGACACAGAGAGGAGAGAGAGAGGATTGAGAGATGGACACAGAGAGGAGAGAGAGAGGAGAGAGAGATGGACACAGAGAGGGGAGAGAGAGGAGGGGAGAGAGATGGACACAGAGGGAGAGAGAGAGGAGGAGAGAGATGGACACAGAGAGGGGAGAGAGAGGGGAGAGAGATGGACACAGAGAGGAGAGAGAGAGGAGAGAGAGATGGACACAGAGAGGGAGAGAGGAGAGGGGTGAGAGATGGACACGAGAGAGTGAGAGAGAGAGGGTGAGGAGATGGACACAGAGAGGGAGAGAGGAGAGGGTGAGAGATGGACCACAGAGAGGAGAGAGGAGAGGGGAGAGAGATGGACACAGAGAGGAGAGAGAGAGGGAGAGAGAGATGGACACAGGAGAGGAGAGAGAGAGAGGAGAGAGATGGACACAGAGAGGAGGAGAGAGAGGGGAGA